>NW_019397186.1:13260-95659 GCF_000591075.1 Eurytemora carolleeae
GGGGGGGGGGGGGGGGTTGCTGAACACAAAATTTATTCTAAATAAACTGTAAATTCCTACAATGTGTCCTCTATGTACTGAAACAATATTGTAGATATTAGAATCAGGGCTGGGGAAAGTTTTGTTAACAAAATTAATGTAAGAGTCCATTAACAAACGGTAAACCCGTTAACTTTAAAATTGTTAACAGATCCGTTCTTGAATTTAAAAAAAAACGGTTTTAAAACGTAAACGAAACGGATGGGTTAATACAAAAACGGCAACTTTTGTTCTTTTTCTGCTAAAATATGTTTTAAAAGGTCGCCTTCTGTTCCCCTCTGAAGAAATAAACAATAAAAAGGATGTTGATTATTGAACATGTACAGTATACACTAGATCCCAAATTTTCTAATTTTTGCCAGAATGATATTTATTTCGATTTTGGCACATACAGAGTGTCCCAAAAAATTGTAATACTCACCATATAAAACTTGACATTTTGGCTTGAGTTTATGAATTTTAATTTTACCTGTTTTATATATCTTCATAAGTTGAAGAGGGTCTGATAAAATGAAAATATTCTAAACATATAAAAAGATATTATCAAGAAGACAGCCTGCTTTGAGTCAATTATCATTTAAACTATCATTAATTCAATATTCTTGATCATTTTTGTCTAAATATAAATCGTTATTTATTTTAAATTGGAATGCGTATGTGTTAATATTTTTTTCTTTATCACAAAAACAATATCAGTTTTCGACCAAGTCAAAATATCAAATTTTAAATTTGTAAGTTTAAGTGTATCCAATCAAATATGGTTTCCCATGGAGAGCAACCCCCCCCCCCCCACTCCATCTTTAACATATCTAATTAACATTAAACTTTTTCAATCTTAATAATTCTAAAATTTGATAAATTATATTGTTGATGAAAATTGTCAAGATCTTTAGGAAAAGCGACAAATTCAATCCCAGCAATTATTTTGTGGGATCAGGTGTGGGGACCAGAGTCGGCGATTTAAAAAATTTAAGAAAATACGACTCAGTTCTAAGCTGTCGTCGGGCCGTTTTTGTCAGAGTTGGGTTGAAGATCGGGTCTTAAAGTCGGGTTTAAGGAATTATGGCTCGAGCCAAAGTTTTTAAATCGCGAGCCAATGTGGGACCTGGTGGGACCACACAAAATCTCATTGGAGGTCTTAACTCCAAAGTGTTACTTTTAAGTATTTATTTTAAATTGTGAAAATTCACTAAATATCCAGAAATTCCGGAACACCTTCCATTTTTAAATGTACAACAAAATAGCTTGCCTGCAGAAAGTTCAGCAACAAAAAATTTAGAATATAACTTTAATTTCAAGGCAGGCATGCCTGATTCACGACAGTAAACTTCAAATCTTTATTAATTCAATAGTATGGAGAATATTGGCATATTTCCTGATTAAAAAGTGTTTAATTCTGACAATTTCCACTACATTGCTACTTAACCAGAGAAATGATCAAGTCACTTTTTCGAAAAAGTAATTGATTGATATCTTCATCAACAAAGCTTTAAGAGATACGCTTGTGAATCGGTAATTCAAATTTATAAATGCCAAATTTTTAAAATGTAACTTTGCTATCCCCCCCCCCCTTCAAAACCTGAATAGGGTTAAAAGACATAAATTGTACATTTTGTTTTATTTATACAATACATCTAAACCCCTCCTCATGGAGAATATTAAACAACAAAATACAAATAAAAGTCAAATAAAGAAAATGGAATAAAATGCAACATACCATTGCACGGAGGGGGGAATCTATACAAAAGATGGAGGGAGGGGGAGCTGTGTAAAGAGGGTAGGAAAAGGAGTGGAGGGGTAAAAAACAACTGCCTTTTTTTACATATGGGAATGTAAGGAAACTATAACATATAAGTGAAAAAAAGAATTAAAAGTTTTTTATTTGTTAAGCCTGTCACGNAAACTTCTCTAGCACCAATTTTAACCCTTCAATTTAGAGGTCAACTTTTTTAATAAGCTGGCCTTGAAAGTTGGGCTGAGAACATGTATTACACTCCCCAATCTCAACTCTCAGGGCAAAATTATGGGGGGGGGGGGAGATGACTAAGCTGATAGATTCACAAGCATTTTCTATTTTCAGCAGGGCATGATATTTGAGTTTTTAATGATTAATGATAAAAATTAATCTATATATTTTCTGCTTTTTAGGATTAAAGTTAATATCATGAAAATTGAATTCAGAAATTTATTTACAAATCTTTAAATTTCCGCTAAAGTAGGAGTATAACAAGGGAGCTTACCTTCACGCCCCCCTGAAAATCCGCGAATTATTTTTGTTTTGTTTTACGATGTACAGAAAGAGAACATGTTCACAATTAATTTAGAAGATGGGCGCGAAGCGCCCTCTAAGGCTAGTAGTTAATATTTCATTATATTTTTTATTCATTTTGTATACAATGCATTTAAAACGCCGAAATAGTTGGCCGCCAGATGTCTCTGCTCTTGATGCTTTGGCTGAGACACAGCTAGTCGCTTTAAGTGAATTGTATAGAAAATGAATTAAACAATTTTCTCCTTATAGACATAACAGATAGAAGTAAGTTTAGCAGCGATCAAAAGCGATTATTTTTCGCCTTAGCCTATACCCCCTTTCATTTTTCGCGAACACTCCCTTTAATTCAGAAACATGTATGGTCTTATCAACATGGTTTTCGCCGAAAAATCGGTTTTTGACATTTCGGTAAATATATTTTCGTAAACATATTTTGTTTTTAAAGAGGTGAATTTGTTAGGAAAGAAAAGAATGAAAAACTATGTTACAAAGTAAGTTTTCTCTGAATCTGGAGAAATGTTTTAAATCTCTTTCGTTTATTTGAACGATTTAAGTTTCTCCATACTTTATTGAGTTTATTCACATTCACATAATTTAATGTCAAGATTTGGTATATTTGTAACTTCTCAGGAACATTTCCTGTAAAATAAGTGTAAGTAACAATTAAATTCCACAATTGTCTAGACGTTCTTATATTTGATGGCAGATTTACCAAATATTGATTAGGCAAATTTTAAGTTTCTTTAAAAACCACAGTCTTATTGACATCAGAACCAAATTTTATTCATCACTAAAGATTCTTTATTTCAATTTGTTCTAAACATTAAATTATCAAAACTCTGATAATGTTGTAATAATATTCTGTAAGTTATTGTACTAAATCCTTGTTTTATATTAAAGAAGGAATGATATATATTTGTTGTTTTATATCAACTTCTGCTTTATACAGAGTCAGAGAATTTACTGTAAATAATTCTTAAAGCTTAAAGGGAGAGACCGGCATATTTGAACTTTGAGCGCGATATTGTAGAGACAAGTTTAGGATTTATCTGATAGTAATAGCAACCAGGGAGAAAAGTGTAACTCAAATTTTACAATAAATTAATTTGTTCTTTGGTAATATATTTCTTCATGGTGACATCTATTGTAGAATCAATCATTTCTTAATAACAATTATATCGAATTTTTATTGTTTCTTAAGTTTGCTAACTTCTTTAAATTCTTCAAATGTCGTCTTTTCCAGGAAATCCAAGGAAGATCTTTGTAAGCATCAAACATATCAGAAACTGATAATTGAATAAGAATACTTATTTTTAAATTTTTCTCATTTCCTAAACAGCTAATTATTAAAAAGTAAACATTTTTTTTACATGCAACTCATGGTTCAAATATGTTACGTACCTAGCTTGTCTAGTCTCTCCCTTTAAACATTTATGAATTCTATAATAATCTGAGCATGATAAAAAATAATAGTAATAACATTACGAGAAATAATTTGAAGTGATTAATTAGTTCTTTTTACCAAAGATAATAATTAGACCAAAATAAATGAAATTAAAGAGTTTTACTTAATCGTAATATCGAGTTGAAAGCAGCTCAATTCTCTCACTTCAATAAAAGTGTTTGAATAAATTTGATATTGAATATTAAATGATATGAATATCATATAATGAATGAGGCTTCTGTTTGTCCTTATCTATGACAGTAGATGTCACATTGTAGAATAGAGACTGGAATTCTATTAATTATACAGCATAGGGAGGGAAGGGGGAGGGGGAAGGGGGGGAGAGATAATTTTTAAATAATTTTGGATTTTCTTTGTATTACGTTTGATGAAGGAATTATCGCTGATATTGCTGAAAACTTGATTTCTCTCTTAAAAACTAATCTGCACTGTTCAGCCAAATACTTACTTAAAAACGAATCTGCTCTGTTCAGTCAAATACTTACTTAAAAACTAATCTGCACTGTTCAGTTGAATACTTACTTAATAACCAATCTGCTCTGTCCAGTCAAATACTTTCTTAAAAACTAATCTGCACTGTTCAGCTGAATACTTACTTAAAAACTAATCTGCACTGTTCAGTTACATACTTTCTTAAAAACTAATCTGCACTGTTCAGTCAAATACTTACTTAAAAACTAATCTGCACTGTTCAGTTGAATACTTTCTTAAAAACTAATCTGTACTGTTCAGATGAATACTTTCTTAAAAACTAATCTTCACTGTTCAGTTGAATACTTACTTAAAAACTAATCTGCACTGTTCAGTTGAATACTTTCTTAAAAACTAATCTGCACTGTTCAGTTGAATACTTTCTTGAAAACTAATCTGCACTTTTAAAACATCTAATCAGCATTAAGATATTAGCAGACTTCATAATCTGTAATATATCAATGTTCTCATAAACCTACCAATCCATTTAATCCTAGATCCTTGGTGCCCTAAACCTACCAATCCATTATATCTTGGATCCTGAATGTTCATCCTAAACCTACCAATCCTTTTAATCCTGGATCCTTGTTCCCCTAAACCTACCAATCCATTATATCCTGGATCCATGTTCTCCTAAACCTACCAATCCATTATATCCTGGATCTATGTTGTCCTAAACCTACCAATGTTATATCCTGGAACTATGTTGTCCTAAACCTACCAAACCTTTGCTAATGGTAGATGTCAAAGTCTACTTCAGTCAACGAGTATGGGTTCGCACCCTTTGCTAATGGTAGATGTCAAAGTCTACTACAGTCAACCAGTATGGATTCAAACCCTTTATTAATGGTGGATGTCAAAGTCTACTACAGTCAACAAGGATGGGTTCACACCCTTTGCTAATGGTAGATGTCAAAGTCTACTACAGTCAACGAGTATGGGTTCACACCCTTTGCTAATGGTAGATGTCAAAGTCTACTACAGTCAACAAGTATGGGTTCACACCCTTTGCTAATGATAGATGTCAAAGTTTACTACAGTCAACAAGAATGGGTTCACACCCTTTGCTAATGGTAGATGTCAAAGTCTATAATAGTCAACGAGTATGGGTTCACACCCTTTGCAAATGGTAGATGTCAAAGTCTACTACAGTCAACAAGGATGGGTTCACACCCTTTGCTAATGGTAGATGTCAAAGTTTACTACAGTCAACAAGAACGGGTTCACACCCTTTGCTAATGGTAGATGTCAAAGTCTACTACAGTCAACAGGTATGGGCTCACACCCTTTGCTAACGGTAGATGTCAAAGTCTACTATAGTCAACGAGTATGGGTTCACACCCTTTGCTAATGGTAGATGTCAAGTCTACTACAGTTAACGAAAATACATTGTTACTTTTGCTGAATCAATATGCATTTATAAATTCAATGAATGCATTCCTGAAAATGTTTTGATTATTTGAGTGCTGACTAACTATCTACTTGTTAATGCACAATGAATGTATATTTAGTTGAGATTTCAATATGCATACTTTGTTTCAACAAAAACAATCAAACAAAATTATCAAACATTATATTTTCAATTGGCTCAAAATAAATTTTCTTTAGTGTTTTATTTTTTAAGCTGAACAATCATACATTATTATTTTGTATTTTGTGTTTGAAAATAAATACTTTAAAATAAAATCCATTATATCCTGGATGCATGTTCTCCTAAACCTACCAATCTATTATATCCTGGATCTATGTTGTCCTAAAGCTACCAATCCGTTATATACTGGATCCATGTTGTCCTAAACCTACCAATCCATTATATCCTGGATCCATGTTGTCCTAAACCTACCAATCTATTATATCCTGGATCTATGTTGTCCTAAACCTACCAATTCGTTATATCCTGGATCCATGTTCATCCTAAAGCTACCAATTCATTATATCCTGGATCCATGTTGTCCTTAACCTACCAATCCATTATATTCCTGGATCCATGTTTTCCTAAACCTACCAATCCATTATATACTGGATCCATGTTGTCCTAAACCTACCAATTCATTATATTCCTGGGTCCATGTTTTCCTAAACCTACAAATCCATTATATCCTGGATCCATGTTCTCCTAAACCTACCAATCCATTATATCCTGGATCCATGTTCTCCTAAATCTACCAATCCATTTTATCCTGGATTTAGGTTGTCCTAAACCTACCAATCCGTTAAATCCTGGATCCATGTTCTCCTAAACCTACCAATCCGTTATTTTCCTGGATCCATGTTGTCTTAAACCTACCAATCCATTATGTCATGGATCCATGTTGTCCTAAACCTACCAATCCATTATATCCTGGATCCATGTTCTCTTAAACCTACCAATCCATTACATCCGAAATCCATTTTCTCCTAAACCTACCAATCCATTATATCTTGGATCCATGTTGTCCTAAACCTACCAATCCGTTATATCCTGGTTCCATGTTGTCCAATCCCTACCAATCCATTATATCCTGGATCCATGTTGTCCTAAACCTACCAATCCATTATATCCTGGATCCTTGTTCCCCTAAACCTACCAATCCATTATATCCTGGATCCATGTTGTCCTAAACCTACCAATCCATTATATCCTGGATCTATGTTCTCCTAAACCTACCAATCCTTTATATCCTGGATCCATGTTGTCCTAAACCTACCAATCCGTTATATTCCTTGATCTATTTTTTTCCTATAAAACTATGAAAGAACAGATTTGAGGTAACAGCGCCCAGATGAGAATCCAATAATATGAATCCTTTATCATTCTTTCTATGAATCCATTACAATAGGAGAAGAATAGGAACCCTCTCACACATCTATTCTTCACTCAATTAGAGAGGAAAACCAGAAAATTCTATATTTTACAAATAAGTCTCTCAAGTTCTTTCATGTTTCCTTGCTACGGCATATTTAGACATTATGATGGAGTAGAATTATTAATTTTAAATTAAAACTTAATTGTTAAATGGTAAAAGAGGAAAACTAGGAACGGTTAGTTACAGGGTTACCCACAAAGAATGAACTTTAATGACATTTTGATGTTTGCTCTGAACGATGTATAGTATTTCAACGTATAACACTAATCAATTTGGTAAAGAAAGAAACATTTTACAGCTGCACAAATGTTAACAAATTATTAAATAATTTTTGTACAGTCGTCTCTGAGTTCTCATTCTTTGTGAGTATCCCTGTATCAAATTATTTTTATACTGCAGGTGTTAACTGTTGCTCTGAGAGTCACCATTTTTAACGAAATATACGAACAAAACAAACCATCCAAATATTATATATCCATAGATTAGATAGACAGATATACCAACAAAACACACCAACCAAATATTATATGTCCATGTATTAGATAGACAGATATACCAACAAAACACACCATCCAAATATTATATATCCATAGATTAGATAGACAGATATACCAACAAAGCACACCAGCCAAATATTATATGTCCATAGATTAAGAGCAAAGCGGCGAAATAGAAATATATTAGTTTCATGATTCAAACCATTACCAGGATGCCTGTCAAGCCATTACCATACGGGCCCATCTAGTTTACTCAGTTTGACCAAACCGTGTTATTCAACAGAATTAGGCGGGAAACTTAAACTCTAGTTCTGCGCTATAGTTATTCATATTTATATGCACATGATGCCCGACCTTATGTGCTGGTTCGGTTTCAACTTTGATGGGGCGGCCAGACTTTATACGTACAGTGCCTGATCTATTATAGGACAATTTTACACACCTCATTAACTTAGTTCAGTGTGATGTAAGTCATGAAACTTAAAATTAGATATTGCTTATGACTCGAGTATAAAACCCTTACCAGTCCTTTAACAGCAAATAATAATTTCCATTATTGAATTCTTGGCAAAATGAAAGAATTTTCCATTATTAAATGTGTGAACAAATGAAGGGGAAATAATAAATATTTTCTTTTACATTTTTTTTTATCATAATAATATAATGCTGGACATTTCTGCACAAAAAAGTTGAGCAGATATCAGAACTGCCCCCCCCCCCCGGGTCTCAATACTACGAGATGGTCAATGTTATATTATGTAAAACATGAAAAGATGTTTCCTGTTATATATTGAATACTACATCTGCCTAATACCTAAATATCTCCATTAAGTAAGTGGCTTGGTATTATAATATTTCCTTTACTTCTATATATTATATACATATACATATATCCATGTGTATAGTGTATACACTGTCCAGGCATATTTAGGATTATCTTTGCAAGAATTATTTAAACCCCTTCGGAAAATGATATTAAAACGGAAAATAATATGATATTTGTAAATAAAAAAATATTTTCTATTTAAAAAAATAATGTTTAAGAAAATATTCAACTTATCTAATATTAAACAATTACTGAAACTGCACTGTGTATAAAAAAAACCTTTCGAAATATCGAAAAAAAGACAATTTGACTCAAAATTTAGTATTTAGTATCCCTATTTAAAAATACACAATGATCAAAAATGTGCACATCCTCAGGCTAAAGATGGTTATGAAAAAATTTGCCAAGAAAAAATTACGACATTTATTATTTTTAAAAATGTGCTTGATTGTGTATAGAAAAGGGGTGTGCAGCATCATGAAAGCATAATTTAAAGGGACAGTAAAGGAAAAATGAAAGGGGGTATAGGCTGAAAGCTAATCACTTTAGCTCTTGATCGCGACCCATGAAAGTTTTATCTGATCAGATTCTAAAAGTAGAGCACAAGAGCTTTCCAATGATGTATCATTTGTCATATGGGATTTGGAGAGGGGGGTCAAATTGACCCCCCCCCAGCGTATCCTGGTTTTCAAGTACCCCAGCAGGGATAGGGTTAAAAAACGCAAATATGGTTTTTATGAAGTTGAAATCTACCAGAAGCAATTAACAAAAGACATGGAATACTTGATTTTGAATTCAATATTTATTTATGTAAAAAGCAGGTAAAAATGCTATAAATGAAATATATAGGATCACAATAAAGTAAAGGTCGCTATAGTATGTTGCTTAAAGGGGTTGTATAAAATAAATTTCAAGTAGACTCACATTTAAATTGAATGTTATGACCTTTTTCAACTATACCAACTCTATATCTTTATATCCTTTGTTTATAAGAAGCTTTAAAAGGTACCATTGTAAATCTTACATACCAATCTATATATGAAGTTACTTGAATACTACGTTTACTTTAAATACAGAGAGAAAGCTGAAATCACAAATAGGTAAGATAGTACAAAAGATTAGGTTATCCTAAAAAGCTGTCTAAGATTATGAAAAAGGCAAACATAGCTTACCATTAGTAGTATCTTACTTCAGTACATCAGTAGTATTTACTACAGTATATAAATAGAATTTACTACAGCATATTAGTAGTAAATTCCAGTTCTCCTACTTTCTATCTGTAAACTCCAGTTCTAGGAAAGGAGCGAAGGTTTAAAGTTGACCATTGATGACTGATATTACTATGTTTTCTGTCATCTCATCTATTCCACTACATTTACTTCACCACAATACTGTTCCAATATATTTGTAATGTATACAAACAGAACATTTAAAATCCAAAAATAAATTGTATTTTTGCAAAGTTATTTAGATTAAATCTAATACGTCATGGTTTAAGAGATTTAGCCATAGAGAAAGGAAACAGAGAGGTGAAGCTTATCTCACTTTTTACCACCCTATTAATGAATTAATAGGGTGGTCGATTATGTACATCACAGTGGCATATATGAGGGGGGTTATTGTGGTTACTTACCCTCCCCTAGAATCCTTGGGGGTAATTACCCCCTTCCCTATTAGAATCTTGGGAACATAAGCATCCCCGTTTAGAAACTTGATCTCCATTCTCCATGTCCATGATTACCATTAAGAGGGAAAATGTAAACAACTTTTTTGGCACTTCGTGCAGATAATCATACTTAATCAACTTTATCAAAGTAACACAGGTAAATTTTACCAAAAAATGACTTTGTTATAATGCAGTATAGCGTACTTGCACTATATGACANTTATGAAGAATTAAATTTTAAAAAGTAGGGCTTTTTTTCTCTTTTTATAGAGTGAAATTAACATATGTATACATATGTATATAATACATGCACAATGATTAAAATAAGTCAAGAATAAATGTAGTCAATGTAATTAGTGAATATATCATCGGAGTCCACTACAAATAGAGATTTTAGAAAAAACTCTCTCACTCATCAGTTTTCAATTTACGCTGGGGAATTGGACAGAGACTGCCTGTGGAGCTCGTGTTTCTCATGAAAGGAATTGAGTCTTTGCCACATACTCTGATTTTCTAATCCCTATATCTTTGCAGCCCGATTCCGGAGACCTTAGATATTTCAAACTATATATTCTGTTACATAAAATAATCTTAGCTTGAAATATCTAAGGTTTACGCCATCAGGATGCAAAATATATAGGGATTAGAAAATTAAAGTTTGTGGCAAAAACTCAATTCATTTCATGAGAAACAAGAGCTGATTATTTATCTTTATATTTATTTGTATCTTTTGTTGCATGTTCAGGGCTAATCAAACCTTTTTCATTTAAATTATATTTCCTATTTTCCAATAAACAATCTGTTCATCTTTTAAAGTAAAGAAGAGGGGGGGGGGAGTCTGTGTTTAACACAAAAATTTTGTATTAATTATATATCTTTGTAACCTGATGGTGTACAGCTTTGATATTTCAATGTTGAGTAAGTAAGTCATTATTTATTTATAAGTTATAACAAAAACATACAAAATGAAGCGTTTTAAGAAAAAATCTTTTATAACTTTAAAATAAAAAGCAGTGGTTCTGGGAATATTTCCCCCTAATTCTTTATAAAAAAGGAAAAGGAAAGTTACAAATTTATTGTTTACCTTAGAGTTAATATAACTGGTGGTGGATTTTTAGCATTTTCATCGATAAACTAGCGCAACTTTTAGAAATAAACATTATAGGTTTAATTTTAATGTTGAAAAAAAAAGTTTTTTAGGGTTGTTAAAGATATGGGTTTTGCACAAAATAGGAGTTTTCAAGCATCTTTTTAATTCATGCTGATTTTTGACTTTGTTTATGTTTAAAGGGACTGTAAAGGAAAACTGAAAGGGGGTATATAGGCTGAAAGCTAATCACTTTAGCTCTCGATCGCGACCCATGAAAGTCATATCTGATGTTCCTATCTCGAGAAATTGATATACAACTTTGTCTTATATATACTCTTAAGAGTAATATTCTTCTGATAGTAATTGTTTCAGAACCTTTTAGACTGTGATGATGAATTATTTTATTAGATTGTTAATGTTCAAGAGAAGACGAAATTCTACATTTACGACAAACTTTGATGTGAAAATTGTGATATATTTCATCTGACATGCCAGTTTATAAAATGAAGGCTAATTCAAATTTTGTCTCTGTTTCCTTTCAATCTATCTAACAATTTAATCTTTCCTTCATTACATGTTACTGCAGACAAATATCAAGTTTATCGAAACTTTAAAAATAAACTTTAAGTTTTCCCAAAGTTTCCAAAAAATCAGGATGACATCTTGAATATTTTCTTTTTTATCCATGAGTGACCAGATTTTACTTTAGATCACTTTGAATTTGTAACTTATTTTGGTCTAAAACACCAGAATAATTAATTTGTAAACCTATTTGCAAACCCACAGCGACATTTCTTGATTAAGATAAACAAAAATTAAAGACGATTAAACCACTTCTATCTAGTTACCACTGTAAAACCTAACTTATTATAAATGGATGAGAGAGGGTGCTGTTGAAGACAGGATGAGAATATAACAAGAAAATCTTCATCTTTAAACACAATAAAAATTCTGCTTCTGCTCCTTTGTTAAACCCTTCCTACATACCCAGCATTATACTGTCTCAATACCCTGTCCTATTCTAGCTGTTTAACTATCTATACTTTCTATCTATCTATATATTTACCTATCTAACTATCTATACTTCTATCATTCTATATATTTTACCTATCTAACTATCTATACTTTCTACCTATCTATATATTTAAATTTTTTTGGGGGGTTTTTTAATGATTTTTTAAACAATGTTTAGTTTGGTTTTACAGTGGTATATGGTTGTTTTTATTACATTGTCAATGCACATTATAAAGGGTAACCTTTTTAACAAGTGTATTTGAGCTTTTAAGGGAGTACTGCTTAACTAACAGAGTCAAGTAATCATTTATTACTTTGACTTTGCAGTATGAAAATGATATTATCTTATTTCTTATTCATTTAAAAAAAAAAGCTTTTCAAGGGTGAAGGGTGTGCTATGGAAACGCCTCACCACGGATGTGCCTANAAAAGTCTGAAAGTGTGTAGGAGATTACCATTTCATTTCCATGCATATAATTAATAAATCATACTGTTTAAATTTGACTAAACAACTTTTAAATGACTATGAGTAAATTTTGATGTTGTGTTATATTTAATCAACAGAGTGAACTGATTAACTGTTAGTTCGCCTGCGATAGGTCACAGGAGAGATATGACTCAGGGGATGAGTTGAGAGAGTACACAAAAACTCCGTCACACTTTTAATGAGTAACGCACAAATAGATTATAATTTGGTTTGGAAATCAATTCTTACTCGGGCTATATAATTTATAACTAGATTTTAGAAACTTATGAAAACAATTTCTTTTATATGTGAGTGTGAATATGAGGGGGGGGGTGCAAATTCGTCATTGCACCCCTTTTTCAGAAGAAAGGGGGGTGCACCTGCAATCTATTTACCTATCTGTGTATACATTTACCTATCTTTCTATCTGTTTCACTTATTTATTTATCTATTTACATATCTTTGCACAAATTTAATAAATATAAGTAGTAAACCCTATATTTGTAAACCTGAACATACCTTTACACTGCATGTGAACATTATCTGTACCATAAATACGTTGGTTAGCTTCTGAGAAAACTTATCTGTCCATGTTATTATCATGTACTACAATTTGGTTTAATTACGTTCATTAAATTAACATGTACAATAATACCCAGAAAATATAGTAAGTTGAACATGAAGCTTTGTTTCTTTACGTTCAGACACGTGTAGAGAAGCAGAGGGTCAGCTCGAGTTGTATCTTTAAAGACGGATAGAGACAAAAAAAATACATGTAGTGTCTTATCTGGATTGATACAAACTATATTTGTTATTACCCTGTATATCTGGCATAACCCTATATATCGGGTATTTTGGTATAACCTTGTATATTTGGTATAACCCTGTATATCTGGTATAACCCTGTATATCTGGTATAACCCAGTATATATGGTATAACCCTGAATATCTGGAATAACCCTGTATATCAGGTATAACCCTGTATATCTGCTATAACCCTGTATATCTGGTATAACCATGTTGTCAAGTATAACCCTGTATATATGGTATAACCCTGTATATATGGTATAACCCTGTATATCTGGTATAACCCTTTATATCTGGTATAACCCTGTATATATGGTATAACCCTGAATATCTGGTATAACCCTGTATATCTGGTATAACCCTGTATATCTAGTATAACGCCTCTAAGCAGTAAATAGATAAGCTAGTGAATCAGTAAGACAGGTCTGAAAAAAGCGTGAACAAAGAATTCTGATCAAGGATATTTTCTGATTGATATTCTCAGTGTATTGGGGGGATAAATAATAAAAATAACATTGTTCTGGGTTTCTACCAAAATCTACACAATTTAAAACATTTTCGACAAATATCTTTCCAAATTTAAACATTTTGTAAAGTTTTTTTTTGTGTTGAAAATTACTTATTTGTAAAAACTTAGAGAAGGTAAATCATTGTAAATATGCAGTTTAGGTGCCAATAGTTCAAAACTATGTTGGTCTTTTATGAAAAATTTAAAATGTTATGATAATACTAGTTTCTATTCATAGTTCATGTTAGGGAGTATTGAGGTCAGAAGGTTGGTGAATTTCTAAGGTTAGGAAGTATTGATGTTAGGGAGGTTAATGAATTTCTATGGTTAGGAAGTATTGTTGTTAGGAGGTTAGTGAATTTCTAAGGTTAGGGAGTATTGATGTTAGGAGATTAGTGAATATCTAAGGTTAGGGAGTATTGATGTTAGGAGGTTAGTGAATTTCTAAGGTTAGGGAGTATTGATGTTAGGGAGGTTAGTGAATTTCTAAGGTTAGGGAGTATTGATGTCAGGAGGTTAGTGAATTTCTAAGGTTAGGGAGTACTGATATTATGGAGGTTAGTGAATTTCTAAGGTTAGGGAGTATTGATATTATGGAGTTTAGTGAATTTCTAAGGTTAGGGAGTATTGATATTATGGAGGTTAGTGAATTTCTAAGGTTAGGGAGTATTGATGTCAGGAGGTTAGGGAATTTCTAAGGTAAGGGAGTATTGCTGGAGGTACACAAATTAGAAAGTTCTGATGTGATGCTTTTTATGTTCTCAATAACATGTTTCTCAATTCATTTTATAAGTACTTTTAGAAAATGTAGTTTTAGATCTAGCTTTAGTCACAAAAAATTTATCAGCCATTTAAAATTTGTGATTGGGTTAAACAAATAAAATTATAAAATAGACTTTTTTTACTTTTATGTGAAAATACAGAATAAAGATGAAAAGTTTAAGAGAGATTCATTATTACAAACAGTTTTTAGCATGTTAAAGCTTTT
This sequence comes from Eurytemora carolleeae, assembly GCF_000591075.1. NCBI lineage: Eukaryota > Metazoa > Arthropoda > Copepoda > Calanoida > Temoridae > Eurytemora > Eurytemora carolleeae. The sequence continues at coordinate 28,216 of NW_019397186.1, forward strand.
ACTTATTATATTAAACTGGTATGTTAAAAACTACAAGCAATTCCTTTTAAAACTTATCTGAAAGTTGTTTTTAAACAACCAACATTTATGGAATATAATATAAAAATCAAAGAGAATAGAATATTCTATTCTCTTTGAATATAAATAAAAAAGGAAAAAAAACCACACAACGACAAGTTTTAAAACAAGCTTCGACTATTTGTTGCATGATGTTGAAGGGGTTTATGAGTCATGATTGAACATATTCAATGGCCCAATAAAAAATCCGCTAACCTTTTTTTCTCTCAAAATCAAAAGTTTAGAAAAACAAAAATGTGTAAATAAGTTGTTTCTATCGAAATCTAAGATTTTAAAAAGATTTAATCACAGAACCCCAGAAAATTTGCAAAATTGTAATTAGAAAACTCCCAACTTTCAGTTTTGGTATAATTTTTACGGAAAAATTGTTTTTCAATGGTTCTTAAGATTTCAACTGAACAGCGTATATTTAATACTTTAGAATATGCTACAGTGAAACCCTTAATAACGAATACATCGAAAGAATTCATCAAATGTCGTATTTTTCACCTTCTGATAATGTAATGTTGCAGATATTTAGTTTTTTAACTAAATGATTATATGTAACTCCTTAAAACAGTTCCCGCATATTCATGGCTATCTATTTATTTTCGCAAATAATGAAATTTACGAAATATAGTATAAAACTCATTAAAAATTATCAAGACGACATTTGATAAATTCTTCGATTTATTCGTTATTAAGGGTGTCACTGTAAGAAGAAAGGAACTAGAGAATTAAAATAACTTTTCCTTAAGAATTAGACCAGAACTAAAAATTGCGAATTTTCCTACTACAATTATGCGATTTTTTTGTGATTCTTTGTTTCAATCTTTTCTGAACTTTTATTTTGGAGAGAAAAATATGTTCGCGGATCATCTTTTGGGCCATTGGAGTATCAAAAAAATTACAAATTTTCAAAAATATTGAAAAAACACCTTACAGGAGAGTTGCACAAAAAAGGACAATTTTGCACCAGGCGCCGCAAGTCACACTTTTTTTTGACTCACCCTGTAAACATAAATACATATGCATTGTATATCTTTGTTTTCAATAATGAACAAACAATAATATTTAAATAAATATTTACATTTTTATGGATTTCCGCTTTTTTATATCTAGTATTTTTTCATTCAATTTCTAAAATGTATCGAAAAAACTTTTATTCAGAAGTGAAAATAAAACTAGGAAAAAACCTACAAAATTAAAGAAGAATTCATGTTTTTTTTTCTTTAAAATGAAAGAATTTATTCTTGCACTGAAACCAGAGGGAGAAAGTCTTTATTAGAAATGTCAACAAATTGAAAACAAACAAACTAACTACTCACTCAGGTGTATTTAAGGTTGGAGAAAAGAAAAGAAAACAGTTAGCCATACTCTTATTCCATTATTTTAAATTTGTTGAATTTTTTTCCAAAAAATGCTTAGGTTAGCCTGGCTGAAATTTTTTTTCTGGGTGTTTTCCAAAATATATTTTTAAAAGAACATTTTCTAGGTTAAAAAAGAGGTAAAACTTTTAAAAAACTTGATTCATTACAATTAAACTAAAAAATATTACACAGAAATATTTTATAAAAAGAGAAAAATAACTGCAATGGATGTATTTGGCGTATTTAATGAAACATTAAGGTTTGTTTTAGTAGAAAACTTCTGAAGGTTTCCCCCCCCCCCCCATACCAGCTAATTCTTATTTTCCGCTAAAAGGACTGTGCACAATTTGTAAATATTGCCATGGTGAACTAAATACAAGAATTGCATGATTTTTATCAATAATGAAGGACTAAATATTATCCAAAGTAAACTCATATTTTTTATTTTAAAATTAACACAATTGATTTCTTGAATTATCCTTTTCAACTTGTAATTTACTAAAACTAGATTAATTGTTTCTTTTATTGTCGAACTTTTTTCTCAGAATATAAATACATAAATCGACAATTCAAAAAAATAGCGCATCAGAAAATCTACGCAAATTCTACGCATTTTGAGCGTACGCCAAAGATAGTAACAAATGTCGTCTTTTCTAATAGTTCAATACCTTTTAAAGAAGCTTTAGACGTTTAATAATGTCGTCTTTTGTAATTAATTTAAGGGTTATTTTAAAGCAAAAATAAGGAGACCTTGACATTTCTAACTTTTTATTTGTCCATTAAAGTGACTTGTGGATTTTATGCAACAAATGAATATAGTTTACGGAATTCAGCACTTTAAGATCTAGGTTTACAGTTCAACCATACCATTGATGTCTCATATCTTTTATGAAGGTAACCTTTTTCAATTGTGGCTTTTTCTGTGAGCATCTTCTCTTTTTACAGTATAAAACAAAAACAAAAAAATGTTTGCGGATATCATAATATTTATTAGGTATTATACATGCCACTTTGCTTGGCAGTTGGGTATTATAATTTCACTTTGTTTGTCAGTTGGGTATTATACATGTCACTTTGCTTGGCAGCTGGGTATACGCCACTTTGCTTGGCAGTTAGGTATTATACATGTCACTTTGCTTGGCAGTTGGGTATTGTAAATGCCACTTTGCTTGGAAGTTGGGTATTATACATGCTTGCAGTGGGCCCGACGAACCTGAATATATCAGAATTATTCATTGAATTTATATACACTGCTCAATTGCGGTATTTTATGTCTATTAAACTATTTAGTATCATAAATTGAGTCTAATTCATGACAGAAACCTTTCATAATAGACTTTAAAAGACTTCTAAGTAAAAAGTTGTCAGGCCAGTAATTCATATTTTTAAAGAACTTTCTGTTTCCTTATTATTTTTGAAGCCAAAAATCCCTTTTATTTCTTTGTCTAAGATTAATCAAACATTGAATAAATAAATCTTGAAATACAAATTCATATAATTGATTATAATTGATTATAGTTAACTTTTAGCACAAAACACTCACAATTATGTTAAATAATTGGATTTAATTTCAAGCAACCAAAATAACAAATGACCTCAAATACAGCCGTACAGTGCGTACACAACAGTCAGATAAATTTCTAATACCTCATCTTTATATACAGTGGTAGGCGATTATATCAATAGAATGAAGACAATCAAGCTTTTAAACAGCATGGATACAAAAAAATGGAAACAAAGAGAATCTATCAAAATTTTAAAACATTCTCTTTAATTACTTGTAAGCTTACATTCGAAAAAAGCTTGTTAATGATCAAAACTTATATAAAAATGGCGTTTTGGCGGATAGCAATAAGACGAGATTTAGATAACGACTAACTATATTTTTAATATCAAGTTACAAAGTAGAATGGATTAGCATAAAATAAATATTTAGATCTTAAAAAAAAACTTTCGTATAATTTTAACACAGTTTCATATCAATTTCTCGAGACAGGAACATCAGATAAAACTTTCATGGGTCGCTATCAAGAGCTAAAGTGATTAGCTTTCAGCCTATACCCCCTTTCATTTTTCCTTTACAGTCCCTTTAATTATAAGTTTTACTCTTTTCAATCTTTAAGTCTTTTCTTTGCAAATTGTCTTTGTTTTCTTAGATTCTGTAGCAAACATAACATTACATTACATAAATTAGTTACTTAATTTTTAAAAACAGAGATTTTTAAAAAATAACAAGACAATTAAAACTTAGAATGTTGCATTTATGTTCTGTAGATATCTTAAATTAGATTAGATTTACATGTATTGGAAAAAGGTGTTTTCCTTAAAATTTTCTGCATTTTCTAAAATTCAATTTGGATTTAAACTAACTTTCCATTCAATAGATACATCTGAAGAAATAAATGAAGAAAAAGGATTGTTGCTTGCTGTTTTTCTGTCATGCCAGCTAAAGCTGTTTGAAAACGTTCCTGCATGTTTCTGTCCTGTCTGATATTTCATTTCCCTGCTTGCTTTGGGTACCGAATATATCAAATGCACTGGAACAGTTGCTTCACATGAGAAGGTTGCAAAGAATGGGGTCTGAACAGTGCTAGTATGCACTGTTGTGTTACAGGCAGATTTCACACCCAGATCCCATTCTTCCTGCAACCTTAAAAAGTTAATATTTCTAGAACCTGATTTAGACTCATAATTTTTTTTAAATATATACATAATTGCGAAATAGCACAAACATTAATACAAAATTCCTGCAGAACCTGGAGTAAGAATCCTGAACCCACTGCCACCTGGAACTCAGTCAAGACCTCCACCCTATCATCTGCTTTGCCACCGCCACTGAAACAATTATTGTTGCCACAAGCAGAAGCACCTTTTCATCCAACCCCTGAACAGTGTCTATTAAGTCTCAGACCTATCCTAAATTGGAGTTCCATTGATCTGCAAGAAAAGTATCTGATCAAAGTGCATCATGCTTGATGCACACACCAAACTGGGACAGTGCTGAGACGTCCTCCAAGTTCTCTCTCACATACAATCAAAGTTCTTCACCCCTGGAGTCTGCGATATGAAGAATTCCTGTCCAGGTTGGATCAAACTGTCCAAGAAAAGCTTCTCTGCCTTCAAGGCTGATGTTCTGGACGTTACTTGTCAAACTGATTTTTCGGCCCCTTCCTGGCACCAATTGCAGATGAACAATGAAGAACTCCTGACCTGGATTCACCTGGTCATTGACAAGTTCAACAATCAGACCCTAATCCTGGGTGCTCCCTTAGGAATCACCCTCACACCCATCCATGTACTCCTAGGGTTCCAAGAATGCTACGGGGACAAGATCAATAAGCTCCATAATGTATTCGCTGATTAATACTAAAATACCATTGGGCAACCTTTACCATGTAAAAACAAAGGCTGGAAATAATTGCTATTCTTAATTACCAAGTACAATTTTATTCATTAATTTTATCAAGCCGATTATCAAGAACTCTATCAGTATTTAATGTTTAGTAATGAATGTCTAATTAATAACCAGCAATATTATATTTTGTTCTTAAATAATTTAACATATACCCCTATCCTCTCCTTCCTATTCCTATCAATACATTTCAATCAATTAATCCCACATTCAATCCTTGCATTCTCGCATTCAGTACTTTCATCCTTGGACTTTAGCACCCCCCACTGTTCACCATAAANTGCATATGAGATCAGAATATAGTCAGTAACTTGACCTAAGGCATTTATGAAAATTAGAAAAATGTGTATTAAAGATAATGTCTCATAGTTTGCAATTAATCAAAATATTAATTTCTTTTAATTACAATTAAACCTGTAAGATAAGCAATGAAACTAGTTATTTAGTTACCTTTAATTGAATGGTCAAATGGACAAGAGACGAGGCTTTTATAGTCATTCTTTCAATTCAAGCAATCGAGTTAGATATTGAAGTTCCAGATTTTTTTATTTTTGAAAGTTTCCAAACTTTGTTGAGACATATTTATTTTGTATCAACTAGCTTTAAGTTTCTCCGAAAATGGTACAGTAGTATTGACATAAAAAAATTGATTTATCTATCTATTTATCCTTAAGATACTTAATTTCAACTTGTATTGAACATCAAATTTTCAAAACTCTGATAATATTGTAATAATATTCTGTAAGAATTATTGTATATAATCCTTGTTTTATATTAAAGAAGGAATGATTTATATTTGTTGTTTTATATCAACTTCAGATTTAATATATAGAGTCAAAAAATTTATTAAACATTTATGGATTTTAAAATTACTCATGATTGTAACCCAAAAATAATTTTACAAAAGATAACAATAAAATTCCAATTATTGAAATAAAAGAATTGTACTAAATTTGTATTATCAAAATTAAAATCCCCTCTATTAACACAACACAGATGCAATATATTGGAATATGTATATTTGATATTAAATATTGAATTATATGAATATTGTATAATGAACTATTCAACACAGTTTCAATATATTGGAATATGTATATTTGATATTAAATATTAAATGATATGATTATTGTATGATGAACTATACAAAACAGATGTAATATATTGGAATATGTATATTTTATATTGACTATTAAGTGATATGAATATATAATGAACTATGCAATTAAGTTGCACTTTATTTAAATATTTTTGAAATTGAATATTAAATAATATTAATATTATATAAAGAACTATGTAATTCAGTTGCAATATTTTGGAATATGTATATTTTATATTGAATATAAAAGGGAGTGTTCGTGAAAAATGAAAGGGGTTACAGGCGTACGGCGAAAGATTATCGATGGTGATCTACTCTTACTTCTATCTATTGTGTCTATAAGGAAAAAATTGTTAAAAACGACTCATACGGAAGAACTAGGCATCCACACAAATTTAGAAAGTTGCAAGATTCGACTCGGATCTTAAAAAAATCAATTCTCTTACTTCACTCGTAGTTTTTGAATAAATTTAATATTAAATATAAAATTATATGAATATTATATATTGAATAAGGCTTCTGTTTGTCCGTATCTATGACGGTAGTTGTCACATTATAGAATAGGGAATTCTATTAATTATATATCGAAGCGAGGGGGGGGGGGTATGGACTTAAAAACGCCTCTTTTAGATAATGTTGGATTTTCTTTGTAATATGTTTGATGAAGGAATTATCGCTGATATTGCTGAAAACTTATTTTCTTTCTTGAAAACTAATCTGCACTGTCCAGCCAAATACTTTCAAAACATCTACTCAGCATCAAGATATTAGCAGACTTTTCAATCTGTAATATATTAATGTTCTCATAAATTTACTACTCCATTATGTCCTGGATCCATGTTCTTCTAAATCTACCAATCCGTTATATCCTGGATCCATGTTGTCCTAAACCTACCAATCCATTATATCATCGATCCATGTTCTCCTAAACCTACCAATCCGTTAAATTCCTGGATCAATATTCTCCTAAACCTACCGATCCATTATATCCTGGATCTATGTTTTCCTAAACCTACCAATCCATTATATCCTGGATCCATGTTCTCCTAAACCTACCAATCCATTATATTCCTGGATCTATGTTGTCCTAAACCTACCAATCCATTATATCCTGGATCTATGTTGTCCTAAACCTACCAATCCATTATATCCTGGATCCATGTTCTCCTAAACCTACCAATCCATTATATTCCTTGATCTATGTTGTCCTAAACCTACCAATCCATTATATCCTGGATCTATGTTGTCCTAAACCTACCAATCCATTATATCCTGGATCCATGTTCTCATAAACCTACCAATCCATAATATCCTGGATTTATGTTGTCCTAAACCTACCAATCCATTATATTCCTGGATCTATGTTGTCCAAAACCTACCAATCCATTATATTCCTGGATCCGTGTTCTCATAAACCTACCAATCCATTATATCCTGGATCTATGTTGTCCTAAACCTACCAATCCATTATATTCCTGTATCTATGTTGTCCAAAACCTACCAATCCATTATATTCCTGGATCCATGTTGTCCCAAACCTACCAATCCGTTACATCCTGGATCCATGTTGTCCTAAACCTACCAATCCATTATGTCCTGGATCCATGTTCTCCTAAACCTACCAATCCATTATATCCTGGATCCATGTTTTCTTTAAACCTACCAATCCATTATATTCCTGGATCCATGTTGTCCTAAACCTACCAATCCGTTATATTCCTGGTTCTATATTGTCCTAAAGCTACCAATCCGTTATATTCCTGGATCCATGTTCACATAAACCAACTAATCCATTATATCCTGGATCCATGTTGTCCTAAACCTACCAATCCATTATATCCTGGATCCATGTTCTCCAAAACCTACCAATCCATTATATCCTGGATCCATGTTGTCCTAAACCTACTAATCCATTAGATTCCTGGATCTATGTTTCTAAACCTACCAATCCATTATATTCTGGATCCATGTTGTCCTAAACCTACCATTCCGTTATATCCTGGATCCATGTTGTCCTAAACCTAGCAATCCAGTATATCCTGTATCCATGTTGTCCTAAGCCCTGCAATCCATTATATTCCTGGATCCATGTTCTCCTAAACCTACCAATCCATTATATTCCTGGAACTATATTTTCCTATAAAACTATGAGAGAACAGATTTGAGGTAACAGCGCCCAGATGAGAATCCAATAATATGAATCCTTTATCATTCTTTCTATGAATCCATTACAATAGGAGAAGAATAGGAACCTTCTCACACATCTATTCTTCACTCAATTAGAGAGAAAAACCAGAAAATTCTATATTTTACAAATAGGTCTCTCAAGTTCTTTCATGTTTCCTTGCTACGGCATATTTATTATTTAGACATTATGGTGGAGTAGAATTATGAATTTGAAATTAAAACTTCATTGTTAAATGGTAAAAGAGGAAAACTAGGTACGGTCAGTTACAGGGTTACCCACAAAGAATGAACTTTAATGACAACCCAGAAATATGACAATTTGAAGATTACATTTTGATGTTTGCTCTGAACGATGTATAGTATTTAAACGTATAACACTAATCAAGTTGGCAAAGAAGAAACATTTTACAGCTGAAAAAATTATTAAATAATTTTTGTACAGTCTGAGTTCTCATTCGTTGTGGGTATCCCTTTATCAAATTATTTAATACTGGGCTTTAACTGTTGCTCTGAGAGTCACCATTTTTGACAAAACATGTCGAAATATTTTCCGTGCAACATTTGTCATTTATGATGGCCTATGCACCTTCCCTGCAGGGGTTATGTGTGTTGTAGACAGTGGCGTATATAAGGGGGGTTATTGGGGTTATTTACCCCATTGGAATATGTATATTTGATATTAAATATTGAATTATATGAATATTGTATAATGAACTATTCAACACAGTTTCAATATATTGGAATATGTATATTTGATATTAAATATTGAATTATATGTATATTGTATAATGAACTATACAACACAGATGCAATATATTGGAAATTGGAATATGTATATTTGATATTGAATATTAAATGATATGAATATTGTAAAATGAACTTCACAACACAGTTTCAATATATTGGAATATGTATATTTGATATTGAATATTAAATGATATGAATATTGTATAATGAACTNTCCATAGATTAGATAGACAGATATACCAACAAAACACACCAACCAAATATTATATGTCCATAGATTAAGAGCAAAGCGGCGAAATAGAAATATATTAGTTTCATGATTCAAACCATTACCAGGATGCTTGTCAAGACTTTACCGTACCGGCCCGTCTAGTTTAGCAGTTTGACCAAGCCGTGTTATTCAACAGAATTAGGCGAGCACCTAAACTCTAGATTTACGGTATATTTATTCATATTTATATGCACATGCCCGACCTTATGTGCTGGTTCGGTTTCAACTTTGATGGGGTGGCTAGACTTTATACGTTACCTGACCTATTATAGGACTATTTGACCTAACTCATTAACTTAGTTCAGTGTGATGTAAGTCATACCTATAATAAGGTAAACCAGGATGAAACTTAAAATCAGATATTGCTTAAGACTCGAGTATACAACTCTGACCAGTCCTTTAACAGCAAATAATAATTTTCCACTATTAAATTCTTGGCAAAATGAAAGAATTTTCTATTATTAAAAGTGTGAACATATGAAGGGGAAATAATAAAATCATGGTATTTTAGATAAAAGCTTATATTTTTATTTTTATTGGAATTTTAATTGTTTTCTGATTCTCTAATTATATTCTGATTTTCTAATTCATATCTTTACAACCAAATCTCAATGTAGCAGACCTTAGATATTTCAAACCAATAATTCTGTTAATAATCTAAATCTAAGTTTGAAAAATCAAAGACGTACACCATCAAATTGAGAAGATATAGAAATTAGAAAATTTTAGTTTTTGACAAAAACTTATTTTCTTTATTTTCTTTATTCTTAAAAATTTCCACTGAAACAGGAGTGTAAACAAGGGGCTTTCCTCCTTCCCCCCCCATGTTCATGTTCTTAACATTTGATTTGCTAAAAATTGTTATAATCAATAAAGAAAACATCTATTTTTTACATTTCATTGATTGAAGAATTTAAATATCAGGTGGTTGTACTTTGTGAGACCTCTACATATTAGAAATAGGGATAAGAAGTGTTTTTTCTTAACCCACTAGCGGCTGAAGAATTTTTTTTTGTATTTTTCTTTGAAAATTTGATTAAGAATACTTATTATTGGTTAGATCAAGGAAAAAAAGTAAAAAATGCAAAAAAAAATTTTAAAGGTGTTTTTATAGAATGTTGAAATTCAATGACTGGAAGTAGGTCTAAATATAGATTTAGTCTGGTATAGGTAAAATAAGGTATTAAGGCATGATTAAACTATTGGCAAAATGATAGAATTTCCATTATTAAAATTGTGAACAAACGAAGGGGAAGTAATTAATATTTACTTTTACATTTTTTATCATAATGTTAAAATGCAGCATTGCAAATAAATCTTAAATTATCGGATAAATTTCTGCACAAAAAATTAGAGATTACAACTTTTTATATATATAGATACGTAATCCTGTATATACAGTTATTTCACGGATATATCTCAGCTAGAATTGAGGAAGGGGGGGTGGCGGGCTTTAAATCTTAGGTAAAACGTCTTTAAGTTGAGCTGAGAGTGCAGTATTGTACACATTTTTTAGGATTTATTTGAGACCTATAAATTAGACTTTTTTCGATTTCAGAAAGAGCGCAAATTCGATCTTTAAAATCCCCCATGGATGGAGGCTTTAGTTTGAAAACTTATCTTTTTCTAATTATTTAAAAACGACGACGAAAAATGGAAAAAAGGAATTAAGTCTTTGCCACAAACTCAAACATTTTATAATTCGAACTTAGATTATTTGATAAGACATAATTCATTGTTTGAAATATCTAAGGTTTATGGCATTGGGTTGCAAAGATGAAGGACTTAGAAAATTAGAGTGTGTATCAAAGACTAAGTTCCTTATACAGAAAACCAAAGGCTTGGTAATGTAAAGATAAGGCATTGGGATCAATACCCAAAACTAGCCGCCTCAATTTGGTTTAATTAAGAAGCCACAGAATGCTTTCTTTTCTAGTGATCTTCAGCTGCTTTAGATATATGAAGAGCTGTCTGTAAAGACCAGCTTCTCCAGTCTCAAGTTTAGGCAGCATCTGCTATTTTGAATATCCTAGTTCTCCTCTGTATCCAGAATATTCCAGTGGGTTGTTCAGATGGGCTGGTACGAGAGCAATCTGTCCAGTTCTAGAAGCTACAGGATATGATTCCCTAGAGGAGGTCTATATTGGTATATTCTAGCTGCTCCATATCTTGGAAGTCTACATTGTGAGGAGATTGAGCTTCCTGATGTCCTAGTTCCTCTGTATCCTGGATATCATAGAAGTCCTGTTCCTATGTGTCCTGGAAGTCCTAGTTCTCCTGTGAGTCCTGAAAGTCCTAGTTACCATGTGTCTTGGTATCCAAGTTCTCCTATGGGTCCTGGATATCCTAGTTCTCATCTGTGTCCTGGATATCCTAGTATTCCTGTGTGTCCAGGAAGTCCTAGTTTCTATGTGTCCTTGATATCCTAGTGCTCCTAGGAGTCCCGGAAGTCCTAGTTCCTTTGTGTTCTGGATATTCTAGTTCTCCCATGTGTCCTGCAGCTATTGTTACTGCAGATGTGTACAGAGCTATTCTGCAATGTTGTGATAGAAGGCTGTCTGCAACAAGCCACTTCTTCCATCTCTGTTTGTTTTTAAATGGGTCAAAATTCCTTTTTAACACAATATTTAGACAAAATAATGCCAAGATTAAAAATTAGATTGTGAAAACAAGACAAGAAGTTGTTAGAAATTTATAATTTTAAATAAGATTAGACAATTGTATAGATATGACTTCTAATACATATGAGTAATAGATAAATATAGTATTGAACCCAAATATCGGCTTATTTTGCATATTCATCAACAAAATAATAGTAAAGTCCATAGGTCCAGTAGAAAATTGAGAATAGCAAAATAACCACAGGCAGAACAACTTTGGCTGAAAAAAAATAAAAAAAGTGTAAAGAAATAAATAGTTTGTAATATAATTAAAACAAAGGATATTTATTTTCACATTAACTATTTACTGATAAAAGGTTGCAGAATGGTATTTTAGAAGAAAGTTCATATTTTTATTTATAGAGCAGGGGGAAGGGGGAAGATTGCACAGAATAAAATTAGTCATCACTTTTTCAGACAAATCTCACAACGTGATAATTCAACTTTTGAGAGGGTTTATAAATGCAGATTTATATATTATTTGAATATTATTATAACATTTTAGACAAATATTACAATGTCATACTTAGGGATGGATCATTTACACTTTTTTTGAAAAAAAAGTCAGTTTTTTTAACACCTCACAAAAAAAACAAAAAACAAAATGGTCGTTTCTCAAAACCATTATTCTAGAAAAAATCGTTTTTGAAGAAGTCGTTTTTTAATTTTAGTTTTTGGTGTATCATGGAAGGTAGGTTGATTAAAATTTTTGACAATCATTAACAATCATTTTTTGGTCAGAAAACCCTTCAATCAGGACAGAAAACAGTCAGGGAATTTCTCTCGATATAAAAAACCATGACAACATTTATTAACTTATCTTTAAAAAAAAAAAATTTAATTCATTGTTAAAAAACTTATTAGTTTTTTGCAAAATTTGTTCCAACAATAATTGTATCCTTGTTTGGTTTTTGTTTTTTAAAATTCAAAACAAGTGGTTCGTTTATTGTGAACCATCCTTTTTTTCTGAGAACAATACTATCGTTTTTAGAGAACGAAAAACAAAATTGCAATCAATAGTTTTCCAATCATTCTAAAAACAATTATCAACCTTAGTCATGCTCCAACTTTTGAGTAGGTTCAAAAATGCAGGATAATAACCCATTTGTATACTACAGTCATATTCATTTACTAATTTGTTTAAGTAGTTAATAACCTGCAAATTCTCCAATAATGATTTGAAAATCATCGTTTTTTAGAGCTTGATAAAATTTCCATATGGCATTCACCTCATTCCTCTCATCTCTATCCACAAGATTTGTTGGGTACATAAGGTTCTTAAAATATTGTTAATTATTGCCTTTTAAAGTTTTTAAAACAATTAAAGTTTGGTACTTTTAGGAACATATTAATTAAACAGGCTATAAAATGATATTAATGAATTTATTTACTGTTGTCTTCTTCTCTGTGCTCCTTGTGGCCGGTATGTGTATTAACCCAGGAAGTGGTGAGTTGCGGTAAAACTTATTTTAGAATAATTAAAAGAATTTATATATATATATATATATATATATATATATATACATATATAAATATGTATTATCTATAGAATTATTAAAGGTTTTTACACCTTGAGACCCTAGTTTTGGGAGAATATATAGAACTATGCACTCACCAATGGAGGTTCTATTTCAGTGCCATCAGTTCTTTGTTTAGCAATTATTTCAACTGAACCATGATGATTGATTGTTCTCTCTTCCTCTTTCCTCATGCTGTCCATGTATGTGTGTAGGAGAACCTATTAGGATGTAAAAAAGGGGTATATAGGCTTATGTCAGAAAATATTTGATGGTGATCATTTCTAAGAAAGATGAAGTCAAACATAAAAGTTTAAAAACCCAAATAGTGCTTTTATTCAGAGTATATGGAAAAATAGAGTGTTGAGAACCACAGCCAGTTTCATGATTCAATGTAACAGAGCTGTTTTGAATTGATTGTATAGATTCTAAAAAAATGGAGTTGATGCAATTTTACACAGTTAATGCCCAACACATCTATATGTAACATTCTCAAATGTAAGAATATATTATTTGTGATCATGATTGGCTCTATATTTTTTTAGATAATTTACTCTTATGTTAGTTTGCAGAGAAGTTTAGGTAAGTTTAAAAAATGTTTTTCTATTACCCTGTTCTTCCTTAAGAGTGTAGATATATAAAAGATAAATAAAATTTGATAACTAATGTTTTTTAGAACATTAAAATCTGAATGAAAACTTTTATTTGAATAATTTTATTTGAAACCCTAAATTTGACAGATTTTCATGACCTATTTTAAAATAAGGACTGTTAATAACCCACATCAGATATTTATATTTAGAGAATTAGAGAAACAGACAAAAAAATACATTTTTTGGGACTTTCTCAAAAAAGGTTCCTCCAGAGACACTGTTAGTTCAATTAGATATGAATGTTGTGTAAGCTAACCTCAAAGAAAGGAATCATCTGGGCAAATATTAACCAAACATCAACCATTTTGACATAGGCAGTTGGGGGTAGACCACCTATTTAATTTAATAAATTAAGATAAAAAAGTTGACACAAATGTTTTAATTACATTCTAGGAAGTCTGTATTCTCTTAATTTTTTTATTTACCTGAAACACTAATAAACAGCGTTGTAAGAACCAATAATGCTGTCAAGTTTACAGTAACCACTGCTTCAAAGAAGAAGGGTTTAAAGAAATTTGTTATATAAACAATGATGATAAGAAGGAAGGAGGGTAGGTAGGTTGTCAGAATCTCATTGATTATTCTTCTCTTGAGAATAACTACTATGACAGTACCATTGCTTGGAGACTCTGAGAAAAGAAGAAATTTAAAATAAAAAATTTTGAAATGCTTAAAACACACACAAAATTGGAAAAAAATGTTATTATAGTAACATATTGGAAGGAGGTTAACATATAAAAATTCATAACTTTCTAGAAAGCAACTCCACAGATTAAACCTCATGATAACAAGAAAAGCTTGTGCTTTAAAAAAATTTGGCTTTCACAAAGTCAAACTATGAATACCTTTATCAATGTATTCTAATTTCCAGTCAGTAATTATATATTGAGTTAGGACTGTGTTCCCTTTCATTAAGATCTGATCAGGAGCTAAATTCAACACATTCATCTCAAGATATCTTACTCTCATTATCACTTGGCATTTCTAAATTATATTTTTAAGAGTTGAAATAATTAGTTATAACTAAGTTTTGAATTTTGAACCTGTGTATCAAAAGGATAAAGTTGCAACTGATATTCACATTTAAATGTCTTGGTGTAAATCTCCTGAAATTCAATTCTGTTCTCTTTCCCTTAAAAACGTTCAAATTATCCAATTTTCTTGATATGCTTTATTTGTAAACAAATGTTCTATTTATTGTGTGCATGTGATCAGAAGTCAAGGAGCGATTTGAATGGACTAATTTAATGATGATGTAATTATACCAGGCTAACAAGCAGTGGCAAAATCATACATAATACATGCCCCTGATAGGGTAATTTAAAGAAAATTAATAAGAAACCAAGATTAATTTTTCATTTCTTCCCTTTAAAGGAAGCTAAACAAATATGCAAGAAATTTTTTAAGAGATTGTTAAATTCAGCAGAATCGTTATTAAATATTTGATTGCTTCTGTTGAATTGCATGCTATTATTGAAGAATTGCTCAGGATTACATTTAAATGGCACTTTTTTGCGCAATGGAAACCAGCAAAAAAGTTATAGGCTTACCACTTCATAATATTACTATCACTACACCTGTAAACATGTTTATTTCTTCTCTAACATTTGGAGGACTTCTGGAAAATCCAGCTTCTTTCCATATGGTTACTTCAGTTTTAATACCTGGTCTGTAATTGACATAAGGTGCTAAAGTGCAAAAGGTGGATAGCTATTATTATATTTTTCTATATATATTTATATTTGTAATAAGTTTTCAAACTACATTGCGTTTTTACTTCTTAAGCATTATTAATTCTGACTAAAAAACAATTTTTTCAACATCTTTAATTAAAAAAAAAGTTTTTTTTTCATGTTTTTCAAAATGTGTATATATTTTTAACCACAAAATTTAAGTTCAGGACAGGATCATTGGACCAATCAAGGTAGAGGAAGATGTTCAGTGCTCATCCAAGGATTATTGTTCCTCAAGTACCGGTTTTGCCTGTGATACTGAAATCTGAATTCTGAGGCCCAAAATAAGCCTGTATTCCAACAAGAAAATTCTCCCTTGCATAAATTTAGGAACCATTAATTTTGAATTTATTTATCATATCCTGGAATTGTTTCTGGAAATTTAAATAAATAAGGAAATCACAAAATACGCAAAAACCAAAATTTTCTTCAGAATTTTTGCAGAATAGCTTTTGCGCATTACTGCGCAAAAACATCAAAATTTTGTGCAATTTTTACTTGGAACATAAGCTAATCTTTGCACAATTTTTGTGAAAAAAATTTCGATTGGAAACAAAACTTTTGTTGAATGAAATTTGCAAAAATGAACTATCAAAATTTGTCCATTTTAATTTAAAATTGTTGCAAATTTTGATGCATTTTTGAACTTGTTTTTGGGAAAATTTTGTTCAAATTTTGCACCAAGAAGACTGTATTTTTGCAACAAAAAAAAAATTTAAGGAAAGCCTAATAAATTTTGCTAAAGTTTTGAACAAATTTCAGGAAAATTTCGAACAAAATTAGCAAAAAATGTTCGAAAAAATGAACAGAAATGTTTGAAATTTTGAAATTGAAAGATTGCATTTGTGCAAAAAAATTAAATTTTAAATGAATGGTCAAAAATTTCAAACAAATTTTGCATAAGTTTTAAACAAATTTCATGAAAATTTTAAGCAAAAAATTTTTAACAAAATTTTTGTTTTTGTTCTTATTATAGTTGGCTAAACAAAATTTTCACTAAAGAGATTGTACGAAAATTTGGAAACCCTAGTCTTGATTAAAAAAACCTAAAAGAAGATTTAGGCAATTATGTTGAAGAAAGTTTAACGCTCCCACAACCATTATAGCTCAGGGAATGCTGTATGCTTCAATAGAGACAGCTTCATCTACTAAGTGTGAGGCTAGAACAAATTAAAAAATCTAACTTATTCCACAGGCAAGAGGCTCCTAGAGATAATCAGACAGCCGGAAGACCGCAATGCATATGATTTCATTGATTGAGGATTAAGAAATTTTTGTACTTTATTTTGGTTGAAATATTAATACATTTGTCAAAATTTCCCCAATCAAAAAACAAAATACTTTAACTTTTCTATTTGAAGTAAGGTATTAAATGGGAAATGAACTCTGAACTCCTTAAAATGGTTTGTTTCTAGAACCAATAAGTTATCCAACATTTAAGGTTAGATGATAGACGAAGAAGGGAAAGAGCATTGAAGAACAAACTATGATTAGAAATCAAACCTATTCAATGGGAAAGAGGCTCATAGAGATCATCAGGACACATAGAAATATGATTTCAATGATTGGGGATGAAGAAACTTGTTTGTACCATATTTTAAATTGAAATATTGAAACATTTACCAAAAGTTACTCAAAAAGGGCATACATATTCTAGGAGATATAAAACTGCCCACCAGTATAAGAACAAAATAGTTGAACTTTTCTATTTGAAGTAATACACTAAATGGAATAATTTATAATAATCTACTTGAAGGTCAATTTGAGCACTGGATTTTGGACTTTAGACTAAACAATCTGTGGACACTCAACACCAGACATTCAACTCTCTGAATTCTGGTCTTGTCAGAATCTCACCACTGGACTTTAGAATTCAGTTAACCCATCTCTATACTAGAGATGTCAACGTTTTGATTTTTCTAGATTTTAGCTTTCGTTACGATAGTGTTCATCAAAAGTATTAACGTTTGAAAAGTTACGTTGCACATTATTTATACTCTTTAAAAAAAAACTTTCATTTCCTGATTATTAAAATAATAACCCATTTCTGCAACGTTGAATTTTTCATTTTACTGTAAGGGAAAACGTTTCAAAACGTTTTCATAAACAGTAATACATTTTTCAGTTATACAACGTTACACTTTTTATAAGTTGAACTTTGAAATAGTAATCCTTTCGTTACGATATTCAATCAAATCAAAATTCATTTTTTAAACGTTAGACTTTCAAGCTCCCCTTGGAAACAAAACATTTCTTTACGTTATGGTCAAAAAAGTTGTAGATATTAGAAAAATAACGTTACATTTCCACAAAACGCTAACGTTGGGGGAATATTCCTCTAACGTTAACGTTTAACGTTAACGTTAGGTATGAGCTCCTATAACGTTAACGTTAAATGTTCACGTTATACAGAATATATCCAAACGTTACACATTATTGTAACGTAACGTACAAAAATGTACATTTTACGTTACGTTACACTATCGTTGACATCTCTACTCTATACTCTGTCACACCTTGTGCTTCCTTCTTCTAGCAGCAGAACTGAGTTGGTCCCTCCTCTCTGTGACTCAGCTGCTCTCCCTTCTGTGTTCTCTGTGTGGTTTTCTTACATATCCAGGTAATGATACCCTTATATGCACGCAGCCTGGTTGACCTTTCTTATCTTCATTATTTCCATGACAAAAACTTTTATTTGAAAAAATTAAGTTTCTCATCAATTAAAAATATTTAAATTTGCATCATAACTTGAAACACTGGTTCAACATATTTATCAGTTTTTTGGATCTATTTATAAATTAATGCAAAGCTTTTTTAATAAGGAAAAGGAATTTTTTTTTTTAAAACCTATTCTTCTGTTCACTTTAAACCTAAAAAACCAATTTGCATAATATCTTGTAGATTGCAATTAAAAACATTATTAGAGGGTATAACTTATGTAGATTAGGAAGAACTATGTGCACACTATTATATTAAAAATTAACTCCTTACTTACATTTTTCTAGAGTTTTGAAGAAAAAACTTTGATTTAAAGTTGTGAATTGTAATACTTACAAAGTAGCTTCATTATTTTCTGTGTTCTCAAATACAATCAATGGAATCCAAATTTGGTCTCTTTCATCTGCCGACAGAAAATTTGTTGATGTTGCATTCTTCAGATTGTAATAAGTCAAGCGATAATCATACCATTCCAAGATCAAAGAAAACTTTAATTAATATTTTGTGGTTCTTTAAATCTAACAAAATAGATGACTAATAATAAATCTGCATAAATCTTTCCCAATATTCAGCCTTTCCATGTCAAGTTTGATAATTATAAAAAAGTAAAATAAAATTTAATATCTTATTCATTGAATTTTTAAATAAAATGAAAATGATTATAAATCTGTAATATTGATATGTTCTGTTTCCACTTTTCTGAATTGTTTGAAAAACTCTGTAACAAAATGGTAGTTATTTTACAAATCATTTTTGAAAAAATGTGTTTTCTAGAACTA
Organism: Eurytemora carolleeae; assembly: GCF_000591075.1. NCBI lineage: Eukaryota > Metazoa > Arthropoda > Copepoda > Calanoida > Temoridae > Eurytemora > Eurytemora carolleeae. The sequence continues at coordinate 47,419 of NW_019397186.1, forward strand.
GAATATGAAGAAGTTAATTTTAGCTTTGTTAATGAAGGTACCTCATTTTCAATTTTTGAGGATTTTAATAATAATGAACAATTATTAAAGAAACTGTTCGCTGAATTGAGTAATTTGAGGGTAAACTAAATAGCCTATTAGCCATTCATTGGTACTGGTCTTACTTTTAAATAAAACTGTGGCATGAGAAAACACTGTTTTATCATTTAGAATTCCAGCACATAGGTATGATACCTTTGCATTCACACTATTTAATGCTTATTTATATATTTATAGTCATGGAATTTTAAAATTTTCAAATACTAAATTGGATTGTAGCATCTAATAGTACCTTAATTGTAGTTATCTTAAATATTTTTTGAAATCATTTTTAAATTGCCTTTTACAAAATGTAACTTTTTTTCAGTATTTGATAGTTTGATTCATTTTCTCCCAGAAATCCCAGTGAATTATTGAAAAGTTAGAATCTAGCAGTCGGTTTGCGTGAGAAAGAAAGTCATCTGTGTTTAAACAGGTCAATTTCTTAAATCAGGTTTAAATACGAAAAACATCAACTTCTTGTTCATTCTAAAAGAAAATTTTCAAATATTTTATTAATAATAGCTGACACATGATATCATTGAAATATGATAATTTAAGATTTATTATTGGGCTGTTGTTACCGAAAAAAACCAAATACTTAATAGGCTACCACTACTCAAATACTAGGTCTTTTAGATTTATCAAATTGTACAAAAAGTCTGATCATTTGTGTTTTTCCTTGACCAAATATAGCTTCATTCACATTGAATCAAAAGTGTGCTTCTAAGAACAAGTAAACTATCTTAAACAAATTCACCATTTTGATCAGTATTTAAGCTTATGCATGCAAAATTCCTATTCCAAGCCACATTTATATTCCTTGAGGGTAAAAATATGATTGATTTCTTCTATTTTCAAAATGTCGTTGATTGTTGCTGACACATTAACCGTAACTGGCACAATTTCTTTGTTTAGGAGACTAATATTAGTTTGAATAAGAGAATTATTTGAATTATTGTTAGATACAAAATTTTTAACCACTTTAAAAGAAATAGTTTAATTTCTAATTATTTCAAACTGAATCCTAAAGGGAGCTATGGTCTTCTTGTAATTATCCTTTTTGAAAATCATTTTGCAGTTATCCTCATCCGATTCATCAATGCAATTTACAGACTGATCACATCTGAAATCAGTTTAAGTTTATTAACATGTGTAATATAGAAAAGGGGTTTCTTTAGTCAATTTTTCAATTTTATTGCTCTTATATACCTCTCTTCCATGTCAATACACTGACCGTCATTACATGTAAATTGTGTATCTGAACATGTAGTGAATGTTATCATCTTTAACATGGACTCACCAATCTTCTTGCAAGAGTCTGCATTTACACCACTAGAATTATTTCAGATTATTTCAATATCCTAAGATTATCTTACTCCTTAAATTGTTACCTAAAATCAAAAGTATTCACACCAAGGAGTAAAGAATCTTCAGTAGATGTAGATTTAGCAACACTTGAATTTTCCTTCTTGTCATACCAAAGCCATTCAAGCTTTGCCTACAGGGCATATGGAAATAATCATGTTTACCTTATTTTAACAGTTTTTTTGTTTACCTTATCGAAGATGATAAAGGAAGTGGTAGTGCCAAGGTACAGAACTTTTCCATCATCATTAATATTAAACAAGTACTCACTGTTAAACATCGAGGATTGACACAGTCCTCGAACATATATTTTCCTAATTTAAGAAGCAATCAAATATTTCATGAATTACTGGAACCAAAACGGTGCATTAATTTTCAGATTGAATTTGATACCCAGTGGACTAACTGTTAAATTAAGTTACTTTAATTTAGATCAAAGGTTAAGATAATAGCAAAAAAGGTATACAGTCAGATAAGACTTACCACATTAAAGATGGATCCCAGAACCTCTGACCTTAATACATCCCCTAACTACCTTCTGTTGTTGGTGACTAAGCATGCTGCGCAATTGTAGGGTTCTGAACATACATAGTCTGCTACCATGGCAGAATGTTGTGGTTCAGAATATGTAGTATTCGATGGAATATAGTCTCCCCAGAATGTAAGACAGTTGTAAGCTTGAGATCCAACATAAGGTCTGTTGGGCAGCCAGTTCAGATAATCAATCTATATGAAAACAATAGGATTTCTATCAAGGCAAGACAAAAACTATTATTACTCATTTCAGCATCACAAATGAATTACATTTTACACATCTATGAAATTGAATAAGAACTTTCTTACAATAGCTAAAACTAATTTAGATAAAGTTATAATGAAAGAACAAAAAGAACTTTTAAGAACAATCCCATTGTTCCGTAAAAAGAACGAACACATTAAAAATATAGTAAGGATTAGTAAAAAAGTTATTGCTTGAAAAGAAGGTTGAATTTCAGGAGCCCATTCTTATTATCAGGAACTAGTTCTAAATTGAGAATGCAATTTAAATCAGGAAAACCCCTTTTTTTGAAAAAAATGTATACCTTTTTTAACTATGTTAAGATAAACTTCCACATTACAAGTGTTAATAAATTATTTATGTAATTCTCTTAAGTGGACTCATCACACCCCTTTTAATACTGTGGTGTAAGCATAAGGGGTGAATAATAGAGATGGAAAGGTCTCTTAAAAAAATCTATATTTTCAGAGGATTTATTACATAAATAATGATTTCAAATCTATATTTACAATGAAGGCAGCATGGATTAAAGCTTTTCCAATGAAGTGAAGTAAAGGGTTTATTCATCAAATTTGTTTTCTCTTAGATTAATAAGTATGAAAAAAACAACTCATAAAGTTTCAAGATAGTTAAATTATAGATTTGTGGTCTCCTGTATCCCATACCGTTAAAAGTTGTGCATTTAATAAATCTATATCCAATTCTATATTTACATAACTCGCATTACCACTTTTTTGATCCAAGTAATGTCAGTTTTCATATATTCAAAAATGTTTCATGGAATGCAAGAAACTAAAAGAGACTAGAAAAAGTTGAAACTGTATTTTGTCAAGAATGATAAAAAATAATAAATAAATGTCTACTTGTTTACTATTATGAACATGTTTCCAGATTCCTTCTTCTTCTTCGTCTGAAGTGCCAAAATTAATTCTAAATGATTAAAAAATACCAAGTTCATTCTAAATTCATCAAATTGAATGAAATATCAGAAAGCAATATTTAAAGGTTCTGGATATGTGATTGCATAAACTACATTTGAATGATAATTATCATGTGTGATTCCTTTTAAAAGAGACTTGTGGATTTCTTCAGCAGGAAAACAATATTGGTAATAATCTTACTTAACACTTTTCAGCTAAAGGTTTCAAGATTACCAAAGTAAATTAAGCATGGCCCTCTTCAAATGAAGAGTCAATTGAAATCATAACTACAGTCTGTTTAAGAATATTCTCATTTTTAAAGAAATGTTTTTTCATAAATTCAATGACTACCCAGCTGGAAAATTTCTCTTGATCGGAATTCCGATTTCTGACTTGAGGAATTCCGACGTAGGAATGAAATAGCTCCGATTTTCTATTCTGATCTATTCCGATTGTACATGAAGCGGAGATTGATAGTGTAAACAGGTCGGATGAACCGATCGGTCTAACGATCGGTAGACCGACACCTGTAGAGAAAAATGACTTAAAAAATGTTGCAATTGTTATACAGGTCATGCAGATCTTATCATGTAGAAAGTTTCTGAACAAATTGAGCAGCGTGCTTACATCTTGAAGAAATTAATTAAACTGGCTAAGATTTGACAAATTAGCGCGCTTTTCAGCGGGCCCTCGTTTTTTATCATCCTTTTTGATTTCATATCGGAAGAAACAGTTTGTCTTTTCATCCTCAAAGTTCTTCAGACGGACTGATAAATTAGTTTTGATCCGACGATGGAGTCAAACTCCGACAGCAAACAATTGCAGACTAAAAAAAGATGGCTTTTAATCATTCGATGCCGGAGCTCCACAAAAAGACATTTGCAGATGAAAAAAGAGTTCCGATCACAGTAGAAAATAAGAAAACAGTGGAAAGAAAAAATAATTTTCCAGCTGGGTAGGTTCTGACCTAATGAGATAAGATGGGTTATCTGCCTCTTGTGTGCTGCAGTCAGATTTCATGAATTTAGAAGCTGAGAAGTACTTTGTGAGAGCATTGAACTCTTCCTTAGTATCATAGGTTAGTTGGCGCCCAGAAAACTTCCTATTGCATTGATATCATACATGAGTTTTTATGGGGAGAATCAAAATTGTTATTTACCTGCAAGTGTGAAACCCCCAGGGTTGATTACTTCTCATTAAAGGGATGAAATATATAGTGGTGTTTGTAGGTTTGCAAACTTCTTCTTCTAAGTCTAAAGTCTACAACAAACCAAGAATGATAGTGCCTTGTGGTTTCCCAAAACAATTTTTTGCATTTTGCATTTTACATTTACATATCAACCACAATCTGACATGATAACTTTAACTGCTTATATGACTGCAATTATAATTTTAATTTATTCTGACAATTTAAATAACTCTCGACTATTATTATTTTAACCTGCTTTTCAGAAATTTTCTTTCTCCCAATCAACTTCCAATTAATATTCTTCCAACTAATTATATCTCCCTCCAGAAATAATTTACAACCTAGAATATTTATATGGTTATGATTTAATAACAATTCGACCGTCATCCTAATTCCAAGTAAACCTAAATTCAAGATTGATAGAAACAAATAATGAGATATTCTTCTTAATGAATTAATGAGATATCCTTCTTTATCCCTCAAAAATGGACTATTTTCAAAGTCAATTTCTTTGTAAAAGTAACTAGTATATTTATGAGAGAAAATCAGTGTTATCTACCTTCTAACAGATACAGGTTAAAGAGAACTAATGTGTGTCTAGCCTTTCATTTAATGAATAAAGGGTCACTTACAGCTAAGTTTACACTCTACTGTCTAAAATTTGATCGATAACCCTTTTGATCTAAAGGAATCTGATTTAAAAGAATCTACCCTACAAGCACTTGATCTAAAAAAGTTACATGAAATTCCCACTTTTTTTCAAAAAATATGTAAAAATTGATCAAAACTTAATTTTTGAAAAAAACATATTTTCTGGCAAAAATTAAAATGAAAATGTTTCCAAAAAGTGTTAAATTAGATTTAAAATGTTTTGAATTAGATCTAAAATGTTTTGAATTAGATTTAAAATGTTTTGAATTAGATTGAAAATGTTTTAAATTAGATCTAAAATGTTTTGAATTAGATCCAAAATGTTTTGAATTAGATCTAAAATTAATGTTTTGAATTCGCTAAAATGTTTTGAATTTGATCTAAACTGTTTTGAATTTGATCCAAAATGTTTTGAAATTGATCTTAATGTGTAGGTTTTGATCTAAAATGTGAAGAATAAGGGTCTAAAATGTTTTTAAACTGTAAGGTTCAGGTGGACTATGGAGAAGATTCATTTAAATATCAAAACCCATAATCATCAATATTTTTTCAACCCATTCATATATAGTTGATATTTCATATACATTTTTAATTTTTTATGATCTGTGAGTTACATTTATTTCTGTCTCAGGAATTTTTGATAATGAAGACAACATTTTCATATTTTCCAGGAATGTTTGAAAATTTTTACGATCAAAGTTGTATGTTGCAACTTTCTTAATTTTATGAATGCTACATTCTTCAGTATGAGTTGTTTTTAACAAATTATCTCCTTAGAGATGCAACAGACAAGTAAGATTAGTTTTGATCACCATCAATAATTTTCAAAGTAAGCCTATACCCCCGTTTAATTTTTGGCGAACATTCCGTTTAATAGTAATTCCTAACCTTAACCTTACACATTCCTAACCTGAACCCAACTCAATATCTCTGGCAGTGGCCAAACGCAGTTATGTGCGCATGCTGCAATGAATTATAAGACAGAGAGATCAAGTTTAAGCCAAGGGGCTCCCCTAGCCTGTCCTAGCCGCAGCGCTTGGCCTGGAAAGTGTTGTAACCCAGCCTAACCCTAAAATATATACTAATCTTTCTCTTCATAAAATTCATTGCGGCATGCAAATGTATCTGTGTTTGGTGCTCCCCTAATCTCTAGCCTGAATCCTACTCATTTCACACCTGAATCNCCCTGAATCCTACTCATCTCTACCCTGTATCCTACTCATCTATATCCTAAATCCAACTCATCTCTACCCTGAATCTTACTCATCTCTACCCTGACTGAACCCTTCTCATACACTGAACCTTAAACATTTTAATTATGAAAATAAAGTTCAGAATTTGTTGAAATTGTTGAGATTAAAAAAAAAATATAATTTAGATCATATTTTACAAATTTAAAATCAAATTCCCAATTTGTTTTTGTAAAGTGTAGACTTCAATCTTAATAATAGTTTTTGATCAATTTCTACATTTTTAGATCTAATTCTCTACACATCAGAATACTTTTAGATCTGAATCCGTTTAGTTCATAGATCAGATCCCTACACAGTGAACATTTGATGTAACAAGTACTTCCCTGTAATAGCATTCATTTCTTCCTCAGCTAAAACAGTGCTGAAGACTTGAAAATCTGTAACCTATTCATCAAGAACCGATTAAGTTGAACTTTTATGTTTAATCTGGTGCCATAATGGACTATTTGCTTGGAGAAACCATATTGTCATGCAGCTTTTTACTATGTTTTCATAATGGAAATTTGGATTATAAAAATTTCAGATAGAATTTATTTTTCACCATGCATTAAATTTATTTAAAATATAAGATATAAAATTTAATGTTACCTTCCCATAAATTGATTGATATTTGGAATGCAATTTTCTCCAACTACATCCTTGGACCAGATTTACTCAATAAGAAGACATGATTTTAACGCATAGACTTTGTTCAACCACCTCTCCTTAAATTTAAAGGGAGTGACTGGCAATGTTTGTTTGTTGAACTGAGATTGTAGTATTATTGAAAAATTTTAAGGATTCAATTGAAAATGATCAGAAGTTTTAATGGTGCATAATAGTTCAGGAAGAGCTCAAATTCAATATTTAAATCCTCATTGATTTTCTATTTTGGAGGGATGATTTTGAAAATTAGTGTTATAAAACTTTTCAAAAACGGCAAGGAAAAATGTTACTAAATTTCTACAGTAAACTGATTATATGGTTAGGAACATTTTTTAACATTAAAGAATTTCTATTAGCATAAGTATAATCAGATAGATTTTTCAGCTTCTCCAGGTTTCAACAAAACTGCTTAGTTTAGTATTTGCTTCAATTATTTTTCTTATTAGAATCAATTATTTCTTTGTCATCATTATATTGATGTTCTCATTCTTTATGAATTTGTTCGCATTCTTCAAATGTAGTCTTTTAGAGTTTTCATTAATAATTCCAGAAAGTTTAAAGAAAATGGTTTTGAACACTGAGACATTACAGAAACCAATAGCTCAACCTGTTCCTAAACAACTAATTAGTTTACTGAAGAATTTTTGTTACATATCATTAAATAGTTTAAATAAAACCAATTCTCAAAATCATCCCTCCTAAATGGACATTCTATGATGATCTTAAAGATTGCATTTGGGCTCATGCTGAACTAATGTTGTATCCTAGATTGTTCTTGATAAGAGTGAACAGTCCCTTGAATACAAACGGATGCCAGAGTAATCAGTACAGCATGAACCTTAGAAGAGTAGACACGTAACTATACATGTCAGTCTGCCACTATCGTTCCGGGACTTGCAAGACTTACAGAGAGGACCAACTTGAACGAGCTACCCAGAAGAAGATGAATCAAGTTCCTGTTATATATTACGCAACCCAGCTTATGTTGCGGAAGTTGAACTGGATGAGGATGAAGTTGATCCAGCAGACCTTGCTCCTCTAGTCAGTGGGAATGCTCCCATTGTCACCGCTCCAGCCTCAGAGGATGGAGACGTAGCTGAGGATGTAGTAGAGGATGAGAATGATGATGAAGAGATGGAAGATATCCCGAAGATACTCCAGGACGTCGTAAGTAGTCTGAAGGAACTCAATAAGGAGGTTAGAACCCTCCTGTCCCCCGCTCCTGGGGGCCCAGGTTCCCAACAACCCCCTGTAGTCCCTTGTATTGATGTATGGGACACAGGGAGGGCTTGGGAGCGTGAATACAGGCTGCATCATGACTCAAGTAGAGATGAGACCAGTAGCAGGTTGTTCAACCAGGTGGTAGATCTGCGTCAGATCATGCACGAGCAGATCAGCCAGCAAACCTGGAATGAAAGAGATAGAGAGCTGATTGACGGACTGAACAATATATCAGTCATGCAGGTAAGACTTAGTAGACTTACTGAGAAAGTGCTCAAAGATCAAGCTAAGAGACCTAATATGTAAAGGGATCATGGCTGATCATTAAGTCATCATATCAGATTATCTCCATATTATGATTATGTATGCATTTATGAATATATGTAAATAAATCTAATTAATCTAATGAAAGCATATTTATTACTTTGGGTGTTAATTATTGCATGGACAAGTATTGATCTTAAAAAGGTTATATAACTTGATATGTGATCTTATCAAAGTTTGCTAATTTAAGTTTGCCAATTTATTGCAAATTTCTGGTGGTAAGAGAATACCAAACTAATATGCACCGTTAAAATGTCTGATATGTCTCAAATGAAACCTTACAAATTTCTCAATGATAATGCAATCTCAGTTTCAGCTCCTGCACACTATTCATTAAATCTGGTCCCTGGAGCTGCAATCTTAAAGGTGTCATTGATCCTGGTGTTGAAGCCTTTAAGCAAGCTTGAGGATGTGGCAAATGTAATTACTCCATTCTCAGACAACTTAAGATAAAAAATCAATACAAATTTGAAGAATATTTTGTTTATTACCCTGATATCCCCTGTCTTCATGTCGAGTGAGAGACAGGTATGCTGCCATATTTGTAGTTCCTGAACATTTGTTCCCATCCCAACCCAGATATGTTCAGGGTTATCTCTATAACAAGATAAATGGTTAAATGATTAAGAATCTGCTAATGTTCATGAGATGTCAAAGTAGCTGGTAAAAAGAGGTTTTACTGATAGTACAATCACGTTTTTCTTACTTGGACTTGAACCCAAACCAGGGGCCATTATCCCAATTGCCATAGAGAAGACCTTCCTGCAAAACATTTAATGATTCAGATTTAAATAACTCCTATAACATAACAGTAAAATAGCAGGGAAGTTTAAATCACACATTTGACTATAATTAATCATTAAGTTTATGATCAATTTAAACAAATTCTGTGCACAATAGAAAAAAGCCTGGGGAATTCAGGTTTATCTTGTGAACTAAACTGAACATCACATACAAGTTGATTTACACATATGATGTAGACAACAGGTACATGGGATATGAGTCACGTATATTTATCTGTGACATATTTGGACTGCTGAAGAACTAGTTTCCATTACATATTTGGACTGCTGAAGAACTAGTTTCCGTTATGTGTTTGGATTGCTGAAGAACTAGTTTCCATTATGTATTTGGACTGCTGAAGAACTAGTTTCCGTTATGTATTTGGACTGCTGAAGAACTAGTTTTTGTTATGTATTTGGACTGCTGAAAAGCTAGTTTCCTTACATATTTGGACTGCTGAAGAACTAGTTTCCATTACATATTTGGACTTCTGAAGAACTAGTTTCTGTTACATATTTGGACTGCTGAAGAACTAGTTTCCTTTACAAAAAACTTGTTTCCGTTACAAATTTGGGCTGCTGAAGAACTAGTTTCCGTTATGTATTTGGACTGCTGAAGAACTAGTTTCCGTTACGCATTTGGACTGCCGAGGAACTAGAAATCACCCATACCTGTAGTCTACACACCTTGAAAGGAACAGTTAAATATTGCTAATTTTTTATTGTTAAACAAATTCAAACATTTTCTGGAAAAACAACATGGTGGTATTATTCAGAAATCAACACATCTACACCCATACACTCAAAATAGAACTGGATGGAGCAACTAGTTGTCAAGTGGAATTAAGCTCTGCAATTGTAATAACATAACTGTATGTGTTAACACCAACTTTTTAATCAAATAACAAACTGTGATCAACTTGACTTTTTTATATCGTTTAAAATTATAAAAAAAAAATTTACACATTTCTGTTCTACCTCCTAGATTAAATTTGATTAAAAAAACCACAAAAAATTGTTAAATCTTGATAATTCATAGATTTTGTAAAGCTGATATCAAGAAGAATAAAAAAAATTTCAAAATATGCCCTCTTTTTGCAAAAATATGCAACAGTGAAAAAATATACAAACAGTGTTTTTTTGATTTTTTAATTTTTGATTGATTGGTTTAGATAGATTGGCTTGAACCTTAGTTAAGTAAACAAAAATGCAAACTAAACAACTATCTGATTAATATTTTTTCTTATTTCTACAATTCTTTTTACCAAGTATCCATTTTTGTATCAAATCTGAATTTGCCTATTTGAGAGCTTTCCAAAAACTATGGTTTGTATTGGAAAAATTAATGGATAATATTCTGTTAAACTGATGTGCTGGGCTAGCTTGATATGGTAGAATAGCATATATAAAGTTTTTTGTATCTAATCAGCAATCTAATGTTATGCAAATTAATGCAAATTATAGAAGTATATTTTTCAATCTGATATGCTCACAATCTAAAGAATACATGATTCTTCTGCGAGGGTACGCTGGTCAAACAGTTCTTTGTTTATTGGAGCATGAATCCTTACTCGTTACTTTTAAGCATAAAAAGATAATATTAATAATGTTTGTTTCAAAGGATCTAAACACCCCTTTAACTTGGCAGCATAATACTGCGTAAAAACATGCAGACAGGCTGGTTTTTTACAGAGGTTTATTTGGTTCATATACTTCTAAAATATATATTTTTCTTGTCCTTTGTCATAAATGAAGCATTATATATAGAAGTCTATAGTGTCCTAAGTTTTACTTGAAATCCAAACTATTGGGATCCCAAACGAATATCAACTAATGTTTAAGATATTGGGATTAGGTTTGGTTCGGGAATAAGGTATATAAGATGAGACCAATTGGGAGTAGGTTGAAATAGATTGGGACTTGGAATGGATATCAACTTAAGAGGATGTTGGGATTGGGTTGGAAATCAACTGTAGAGAAATTTAGGAATTTAACAATTGGTATAAGGAATCAATAAGTGTTATGAAGGTTGGTATATTGCTAGTTAGTGTAACCACGAAGGTCGGGTAAAGGAATCAATGTTTTTTGAGAACCACCCTGTATTGTAAGAGAATAAGCAAAATATTGAAGTTTAGTATAAAGATACAGATAGAAGAAAATACGTGTGTATAAGAAGTTTACAGATAATAAGTAATTTTATGGATAAAATGTTAATAAGGGATGAAGACGACATTTTGGAAGGAATTAGTGGATTATTGTTAAGATGGAATAAGAGAGAGAAAAGAACATAACAATCATCTTTATAATCATTCCATAACCCAATTCAGGGTTTTTTTAATAAGAACAACCCCCCCTCCCCCGTGAAAACTGGTTTTCGAGTATCCCAGCAGAAAAATGGTTAACACATATCTCTGTTTGCAGGGTAAGATCCTGATTCCTGAAATTACCTTTATAAAAAACACAAAAGTTTGATGATAAATGAGGAATCATGTTTACAGATACTTACATCAAAATCTGATCTGTCAGAGTTTAAAGTTCCTAGTGAAATCACACCAGAATATGGACCAGTTGGAAATTCATACCTAATTGGGTATTGCCTGAAATATATACACTAATAATTTGCCAATATTTACAGAATTTACAAAATAAAAAGAAATTTAAAAGCTAACTGACATTAAACTGATTTAAATTTCTGATATCAAATCCTTACATAGCATTTAAATCAATAAAGAATTGTGAGGAAAACTATGTCTTGCGGTTATTCAGGAAATTTTTCCATTCTGATTTTTTTTGCCAGTTAAATTTATTACCATATTAATATGATTTTTTTTTTCATTAAACATTGGTTTAATAAATGTTTGTGAGAAATACATATCAGAATCAAATGCCCGAAAATTAAAAAATACAACTGTGCTTCTAAATAATGATTTCAGATAAACTTGTGAATCATAGATGACACCTTTTAATTGGAGGTAGGGTTTCCAGCGAAGGAAGCGTTTGGCAAAAAAATGCAAAAGTATTCTCAAATTTTTGTTCATATTTCGCCAACTTTTCCTCAAAATTTCGCAATTTTTGGCAAAACGTTTCGTTCGCTGAAACCCCTACATCCAATAATTAGGTGTCATGTCTGATTCACAAGTTTATCCAAAATTTCGTTAAAAAGGAGTTTTCGAAAAATATTGGCAAAAATTTTGCATGGTGTTGAAACTGTATTTTGTCTTTTTGATAAATTTAAAACAAATAATTTGCATTTTATTAGATTCCGAATTATTTACCATTCTTATTTCGCGAAAATTTCGCATCTTTTCACGAAACAGATTGAAGTAAAATTCTTGAGAAATCGAATATGTTCGCATTTTTTGCGAGCAAACGAAATGCTAAAAAACGAAAAATTTTGCAAACAATTTACTCACATAACAAATGTTTAATAAAATGGATCAAAAGGTTGATACTTGAAATAAGATTGTACAGAGATCTATTAAAGGCTAGAATAAGCGATATTTTCCACAGCAGGTTATATTGTGTACTGCAGTACAACTGGAAAATCAAAAAACAGATTCAGGGATATTTAAGGATTTTTTGAATGCAATATACAAAACCTTAGAAAATAGACTAAATTTGTATGTTAAAAGTTAGTGTATCTATTTGAATACGTTGCTTGTCTGTCTGTTTGTACCCAATCGATTGAACCGATCGGGCCCAAATTTTGTTTGGGACATCACATGATCCAAGGGAAAGTTTATGAATGTTCACAATTACAAAAATTTGCCTCAAAGAAAAGTCTCAAGTCATTAAATTTTGAAAATCCACAATTTTTTTCTGATAGAATCTCAGAACTTTTTTGTTTTTGGTATATAATGAATACAATGAGAAAATGTTCACAATCGAAATATGGCTAAGAGCCCTGAAAACCAAGTTTCTTAAATAATTGAAAAAATAAATGGGTATAACAGGCAACCAGTGGCTGTTAGATGGCAGTTTAAACCTTTCATGGAAATGTAGCATGCCATTGTTCTACCTGAGAGTGAAAGCCTTTTTGAATTCTGTACATTTTTATTCTGTGGTTAATACCTATAGCCTTAGGGGAGGCTAGTTATCAGAACATGAATACAGTTAAAAACACAAATCACTGATAATTGATTAAAAAGCTCTAAGTTGATTTTATAATTGCATGAATACAACCTCCAGCATAGTGTCATCTGTTGTGAATATCTATATTCAGCTCCTGGGGGAGTAATGACACATTCATGCTCCTTATCTTCAAAATAATCATTGGCCCTAAACAAAAACAAAAAAATCTTAAAATTTGTCACCGTTGTTGATAGTTGTTCAGTAATGTACATTAGGGTGTAAGTATATCATGTAAACATTGGAGCTTTTGTATTTAAAACTGAACTATTGAATATTTTTTTTTTCCCATAAAAATAAGCTTTCACATTTTTATTTTTGTTCGAATGAGATTTTACTTGCAACAAGTTAAGTATTAAAAGTTACAAAATGATATTTTCTTGTCATGAATATGTTTAGGGATGGACATAGTTTGCAAAAGAAAAAAACCATTGTTTTCAGTTTGGTTTTGGATTTTTCGAAAGCAATTGTTTAAACTAACTAACTATCGTTTTCATCAAAAATGATAATTTTCATACCAAAACGATAGTTTTTTTCTTTTCAAAACAATTTTTTCCAGTTTGAAAATAATTGTTTTCAAAACTTTTGTCTTCCAAAAAGATTTAAAAACGTTGTTTTTTTTTCTTCTTAAGAAATATCACAATTTAATTTTATCCAATTTAAAAACGAGAGTTATCACAACGATTGTTTTAAAACTATCATTAAGTTTTAGGTTTTTTTAATGTTAACTAAATTAAACTAACGTTTTAAAATGCTAAAACTGACCATTCTTACCTCATGCTTTAATGCAATTCATTCATATTTTTTCATATTTTTATTCAATTACAAAACAAAAGCTAATACATATAAAAAATCGCAATTTACTATGTAGTTTGAACCCGCCTAACCAGAGCAGGTAGTTTTATTTGGTTTGCCCATTTGAATTAGAATTTTAATTAAATACATAGGTGTACCATGTTTTGTACACCTACGTATTTTAAGCATATCAATGATGATGAATCAGGAAAGATATAAGAAGGTGGTAAAGAAGCATAAGGTAAAGGAAGAGTACTCAGGGGAAGGGTTGGAATTATTTGGACACTTGTATTAAATTTGATTTACATGCAGTCTAAGGCACCCCTTGTCTAAATTTCGAATTAAAAAAAAAAAATTTTAGATTTACTCATTTTTGTGAAAAATGCAAAATTTTGTTAAAAATTTTGCGAAATATGAACAATGATGTTTGTATTGTTTTTCAAAAGTTTTCGTTCGCTGGAAATAAATTGTAAACAAACGCTGAAAAAAATGTGTTTTGATGAATAATCACCTAAGATCATAGTGCTTATTCAAAAAGTAGACATCAATAGGATCTCCTCTTGCTGGACAAAATCTGACAAATTACAAATCTTAAAATGTATCATTTTATAGTTTTACTTTATCCCTGCTGGTGTACCAAAATCTGCTGATGGTTTATACATTTTTGGAATGCACAGTCATTGAAACACTGCGCAAAAATGTTGCAAAGCTGATTTAACTAATATGATTTAAATACTCTTCTCCGCAGATTTCTCAAAACAAATAAATTTCTACATTTGAATGAATAAAAGAGCTGTTAGTTGTATTGAATACTTTATTGCAAAACTGATGTAAAAAGAGATTAATATTTTCCCGGATTTCAGATTTCTAAAAATCTATGAATCATCATGATTGGAGAAATTTAAGTGGTATTAAAAGCAAATTTAATTTAGGAAGTTGAACAGCCTATTTCAGGCAGTAGGCTTCAACCTTCAGGCATTTATCTAAAAAGTTCAATTTTTCCTCTATAGGGAAAGTATTTTTAGGAAAAATCAATCAATTTCAGCTCTCTAACCCTTAAAGTTTTAAGCAATATAAAAACTGTAGGGGGGTCAACTTGATCCTCCGCCTTCCCCCCCACCAGGAATAGGGTTAACAAATTTGTGTTTATACTTACAAACCAAAAAACCAAATTAGCAGTAGAAACATTTGTTTTATTCTGAAAAAATGATTTGAAAAATAACAAGATTTCTTAATCCGAACAATTTTTGGATTTTATATTAAAGGTTCAATATGAGGGATATCATCTTAAAGTATGTAAACATCTTTAGCATCTTGGCATCTTGCTAAACAAGCAAAAAATTTCGCATTTTCCGTGAGCAAACAAAATGCTAAATTTTCGCGAAATTAATTTTCCTTTTCGCTGGAAACCCATAGTCCCAAGTAAATAAATGTATACCTTTATCTTTAATGATTTTAGCGCAAAGGAGGATTTTAAAAAATTAAAAAATTACTGAGGAAAAATATTTAAAAATTAATTATTTTTACTTTTGTCAAACATGTGATGTGACCATAGAGAATAGAATATATAGAGAGGAATTTACTAGAAAAAAGTGTAAAACGGCCATTTTGCTGTACTGTTTCCAAACTGCAGGTGTACTTCGCATATTTATGCTATATAACCTGTTGGGCCCTGAAATATCATTTTATAGAAAATCTAAAAAAATATTGATTTTGAAAATGAATTAATTTTTTTTTAAATTTACAAATTGAACATCCCCTTTTCAAGGAATAGGGGATGGAACCGTTCTTTGACTAAGAACACCAAGAACGGGATGGACGGTTCTTCAACTAAGAACAAACCGAACGGAACAAGAATGGAACTATTGAAAAGAAACAACGCAAACGGAATGATCTTGCTGAAGGTCCTCGTTTTAGAACGGAACGGAACGATTAAAAAAAAAGTCGGAACGTACCCATGGCCCTATCTATAGCTTTTCTCCTGTCGACTGGGTGAAAACCATTTGATTCAAATAAGAAATCAACTTTAGGACACATATTAAATGGGTCGTTAAATATTTACAAGCTTTGCAAAGAGAAGATAATGTTAAAAAAATACACATTGCAAATATGAAGTTTTGATTGAATAAAAACCAGATTTGTGTGTTCAATATGGTAGCTTTTAGAAGATATAAATATTTTTCTGCAAACTGAAAATATTAAGTCCACAGTCAAAAAGTGATTACATTATATGTACTTTACCCTTAAAGTACAAATAAAAACAAAATTTTTGATGTAAAGAATTTGTGAAAAACGGCTCAGTAACAGAAGATATAATCACAACCCATATAATAACAAAACATATTATTACAACTTTGTGAAAAAGATGTGTTGTATACATATTAAAATTGATCAATTAAAGAGCTACATAGGATATGAATTACTACAAAAGAAAAGAAATGAAGACAGTTCGCCATACTCTTATTCCATTATTTTAAATTTTTTTAAATTTTTTCCGAAAAAATATTTGTTCAGGGTGTTTTTCAAATATAATGGAACTGAGTTTTTACCACAAACTAAAACTTTCTAGTCCCTTTATCTTTGTAATCAAATGTTGTAGACCTTTGATATTTCAAACAATGAACCATGTTATTTCAAATAATCTAAGTTTTTTTTTGCACCATCAGGTTGCAAAGTTATAGGAATTAAAACATTCGAGATTTGTGAAAAAACGTTATTCCTTTATAAAAGACCATTTTCTAAGTTAAAGGAGGATACGGTTAAAATTATTTATACTTTTTACATTACAACTTAAAAATAAAAAATATTACACAGAAATATTTTATAAAAAGAGAAAAATAACTGTAATGGATGTATTTGGCGTATTTAATGAAACATTAAGGTTTGTTTTAGAGGAAAACTTCTGAAGGTTTTCTCCCCATACCAGCTAATTTTGATTATAATTTTGATTATTACACTTTCTTCCGTTGCAGAATAGACTATTAGTGGACCAAATATTTTCTAAACAAACTATTGTATGAAGTCTTGCCGTGCCAATTAAGTTTAAACCAAGCCGCCAAAGGATAAAGGCCGGGCCGCCATAGGATGATGTCGCAGGGCGACACGGTATAACGGATCGGTCCGGTTGGAAGTCAAATTCACTCTAGTCCACTGTGCAAAGTATACTCATATTTGTCATTTTAAAAATGCACACAATTGATTTCATAAATTGTCCTTTTCAATACCCTAGATACACTAGACACACTAGACACACTAGACACACTAGATACACTTGATACACTAGATACACTAGATACACTAGAAACACTAGATACACTAGATACGTGGATACACTAGATATACAGGATACACTGGATACACTAGACACCCTAGATTCCCTGATACACTAGATACACTAGATACACTAGATACACTAGATACACTTGATACACTAGATACACTAGATGTACTAGATACACTAGATACCGTAGATACGTGGATACACTAGATATACAGGATACACTGGATACACTAGACACCCTAGATTCCCTAGATACACTAGATACACTAGATACACTAGATACACTAGATACACTAGATACACTAGATACACTAGATACACTGATACACTAGATATACAGGATACACTGGATACACTAGACACCCTAGATTCACTAGATACACTAGATACACTGGATACACTAGATACACTGGATACACTGGATACACTGGATACACTGGATACACTGGATACACTGGATATATTGGATACACTGGATACACTGGACACACTGGATACACTGGATACACTGGATACACTGGATACACTGGATTCACTGGATTCACTGGATTCACTGGATACACAAGATACACTAGATACACTAGATAAAAATTGTGCATTTTGCGTGAAAATTTTTTTTGGCCGGAAATTCCGCTTTTTGTATTTCTTCCGCAAAATAAACGCACACAATTCCGCGAAACTTTAATTGAAAATGACTACTTCGTTTTTCATTTTCTAATTGTTGCTGAGGCAATTGTGTTGTTTGCCAGAAAAATGAAAAAGAAAACTATAGATGTACAAAGCACAATATTTTTACAGTTAAGAATGATTTTTTAGAATTTTTGATAAAACAGTTTCTTTATTTTTTTGTTCTCTGTGTTTCTTTCTTTGAGTTTTTCAAAATAAACAATAAACTCAATTCAAAAGAAATATTTCTTCAAAAATTGCAACATTTTTCTCTAAAATTCTATTTGGATTAGAATTAACTTCTATTCAAATTTAAGGAAATTGACAGTTGAAAAGAAGAATTCATCAAAAAAGGTTTTGTCAATAAATATGTAGGAAATGAAAATAGCAAGGCACATTCCATTTCATATTATATACCGACCGGGCTGAATTTCAACTAGCCTGGGCAAGCAGTACAGTACAAATACAGGATGTAGGAGGTAAAACATGACTGTACGCAAAATGAATGATCCCTTTTATTGTTAAATTTATGTGATGTCATTATGCAATCAACTTCAATTAATCAGTATTTTTGCCACCAATAAATGAATATTTAAATCTAAGAAAACGTCAGTCCCCACACCTATAAAGTATGCAAGTATGTTAATGTTTCGCTACAAAGGGCGAAGACTAGAGATGTCAACGATAGTGTAACGTAAAGTAAAATGTACGTTTTTGTACGTTACGTTACAATAATATGAAACGATTGGATTTATTCTATATAACGTGAACGTTATAGGAGCTCATACCTAACGTTAACTTTAAACATTAATGTTGGAGGAACATACCCCAACGTTAGAGTTTTGTGGTAATGTAACGCTATTTTTCTAATATCTACAACTTGTTTGGCAATAACGTCAAGAAATGTTTTTTTCCCATGGGCTACTTGAAAGTCTTTTTCCCCATGGGTTACTAGAAAGTCTAATGTTTGGAAAATTAATTGTGATTTGATTGAATATCGCAACGAAAGGATTTTTTTTTCAAAGTTCAACTTATAAAAAGTGTAATGTTGTGTAACTTAGAAATGCATTACTGTTTATGAAAACGTTAATTTGAAACGTTTTCCCTTTTAGTATAATTAAAAGTTCAACGTTTTAGAAATGGGTTATTATTTTAAAAATCAGGAAACAAAAGTTTTTTTATACAGAGTGTAAATTATAATAATGTAACGTATAACATTTATTTGACTAATTGAAATCATAACTTCAGTTGGCATGGTTCATGTTTTAGGTTAAAAAATTTAGAAATGTAAATACTTACTAAAATGCAAAAGTATTTTATCAATTGGAAAATGCGTGTTATGTTTTATTCATCAATATATTTTCAGGAAACTTTAGATAGGAACAAAATAACTGATTTTTAATCGATTTGTTGAAAAAAAGAAAATTTTTTATAGATTTCATTTCGCGTTGTTTGTGTTAAAAATGATTTAGCATTAGTCTTACTTTATTTGATATTTTTAAAACCCAAACCTGAACCCTGAAAACATTTTCATTGAGGTTTGTAAACTAAAGGTAATGCCGCTTTTTTTACTCTGTTTGTAAGTAACATTGAAAAAGAACTAAAAATTCGTTACAAATTATAATTTTCAAATCTCTTCATCTTTGCAAAAGTGGTTTGCCTTGTCAAATTTTAATTCATTTTATGAAGTGTCTATTTTCTAAGCTCGTCAAATACACGATGATAATTTCAAGTGATCCTCCATTTAAACAGGGCCATGCTCGATTCCCAATGGTAACGTGTATACTGTACACCTTTATCTGAATGATAATTTGAAAATACAAGCGTTTTCAAATTACCCGGCCCTGAATTATTCAGGCCCTGAATAGCGAGTTGTTACTTTGGTTTAGCTTTTAAAAAAGTGGATTTTAAAATTGAATATCTTTTAAAGGAATTGAGTCTATGGAACAAAATCTAGTATTTAAACCACAATATCTTTAGAACTCAAAGTTGTAAACCTTTGATATTTCAAACTAAGATTATTAGATTTAACAGAATTCATAGTTTGAAATCTAAGGAGGCAACATTTGTTTCCAAAGATTTAGTGATCAGAAAATCAGAGTTTGTGGCAAAAACTCAATTCCTTTATGAGAAAATAATTTAAATGTGCAGATTCTTCAGATATTTCAGATTTTAAGTCAACATATTCTAAATGATTCTAAATTCTAAAGTAATAGTCAATGTCAGTACAATTAGATGTTTTTTTTTAATAGAAAAAAGGGTATGGACAATGAAGAATACATTTTTACTTCTAAATAGCGTCCTTTCCATATTAGATTTATTTAAGATCTTAACATATTACATTGAAGACAAGAAAATTTTAGAAATAAGAAATAAGAATATAAACAAAGACAATATTTTTTCAAAGTTTTGCAGAGTAGCTTTTCTAATATTTTTAAAAAGTAACATCCTTTTCCTCTTTGAGTAAAACTATTATTTTTTATCTTACTTAAAATAAATTAAGTTTTTTTTACAGATCTTTGTAGTTAATGTCAAATGAATGGCTATAATGAAGGATATAAAATAAGGTGAAAGCTGAAAGGTATGAAATGAAGCCTTTATTTGATGGAGTTTTTGAATGCCAGAAATGAGTGGAAAATGCAAATCAAACCCAACTAAAACCACTAATTTGATATACATCATGATATTTTTCTAAAACGTAAAACAAAATTTCCCCTCCCCCCCTACAGAATCCTTATTTACGCCCCTGCGCAACATATAGAGTATTTTTTCAAATCTTTTTTAGAAACGAAGCAGTTTTGATTGCCAGATGTAAAAAAGTGTAACAAAAAAGTTTTCAAAATAATGATTCGATAAATCGTAACGTAAGAAAAGTTGCATTTTAGTAAATTTTCTAAAACGTAATTAAAAGAGTTTATATTCGAAAAGTTAAGATAAAACGTAACGTTAACAACAAATATTCTTTGCACTGAAATGAATTGCAACGTGCAGAACTATGCCTTAATCACGTTTTATTAAAGCAAAACGTTTCTCATCTTTTAGTTTTCAAACCAAGTGAAAGTGTAACGTAAGGTCTCTGAAAATATTTACCTTGCATGAAAGTGGAACGCTAAAAAATTGTGGTTATTTTACAAAAGCTTTAACGCAACGTTGGGAAAGTTACTCTACGCCATAAAATTTCATAAGGTGCAACATAACGTTTCAAACGTTTATACTTTTGATGAATACTATCGTAACGAAAGCTAAAATCTAGAAAAATCAAAACGTTGACATCTCTAGCAAAGACCTAACTGTCGTACCGCGTGACATTCATCTTGGGAACGTCTTCTCTCAGTTAGGTTACTCATGTTGATAGAAATGGATAGAATAAGTAGATTTAATTCTCAGTTAAATCTAGAAAAAACAAGATTCTAGATTGATATGAACACTATGTATACATATATATATATTCAACTTTATCAATATATGACGACAATTCCTTTAAATATGGAATTTTAAATGTATTCATGATGTAAAAAAGACAGTGCTTCTAAACTTTGCATAAAACTATAATCGGTTACAATAATCATACTGACAATTTAATCAAAGAAAATAAGGCAGTTTTATCAAAAAGGAAACAGCTTACCACATTGAATCCTCAAGAATACAAACAAAAAAATAAAAACCTATTCTGCATCGTTAACAAAGATGTGCTCAGTATCGACTCTAGATTAAAACTCTGGTAAAACCGTTAAATGTACGCTCGATCAACGTTTAAATTTCCTGCTAGTGCTACTAACAAAACCAGCTTCCATGGAAGTTTCCAGAGTGTACGCTTCAACAAAGTGCCGTGCACATTTCAGGGGCAGAACATTGTCGCGTAACAGTTAAAAAAACATGTTAAAAACTAACAAACTGTTTAATAAATGTACAACAAATCTAAAATAACCTTTAGCTTAGAAATTAATTTACATGGTTAATATCAAGGGTGTAATGCAAGGAAAGTTATTTGCGGGCGTGTATACTCTGCGTACACATTGAAACCAGCTCTCTTTGGGCGGAATTTGTAAACAAGAATAGAGGCATCATATCAGTGTTCGTTTAGTACCCGAGCAGGTTAAAAGCATTAAAAATTGATAATTTTGATAATTTACATAATAGTTTCCTATGACCAGAATATTTCATTGATTATTTTATGTGAAAGATGGATCCCATGTCAGGCTTTGACATCTGTCTTGTGTTTACATTACCGCCCAGAGACAGTACACTGCAGTACAAAAGATGTGTACACTTCTGAAAAAACTTTCCTTCCATTACATTCTTGATTAAGATATTCCAGTAAAATGTGAATCAAAATTGTCCTTTGTGTGATTATTAGATATAGGATTCAAACCTTTTTTTACTATTTTCTCTGCAATATTTTCACAACGTATTTTGAAATATTTTGATATTTAAATGTTAAAGTTTTAAATATGGTTCGGGTGTATACAATAAGAAGATCTCTTTATATTGGTGCTCATGTAATGTAATTTGTTTATGAATAATTAAACAAGTTGATACAACTGAGAATAAACTTTAGTTTAACAATCCATATTTAATTGGAGTAAGTAGATATTATACTT
This sequence comes from Eurytemora carolleeae, assembly GCF_000591075.1. Lineage (NCBI taxonomy): Eukaryota > Metazoa > Arthropoda > Copepoda > Calanoida > Temoridae > Eurytemora > Eurytemora carolleeae. Next base: position 70,098 of record NW_019397186.1, read on the forward strand.
GAATTTGATCAAGTATTAGATTTTAAACTTTTTACTTTATATGTTTTCATAAGAGAGAGATGTTATTTCAAATCATATGTACAATATATAAACTTTGAAAAAAAGAGTTGTAATTAAAGGAATTAAGTTTTTGCCTCATACTTAAATTTTCAAATTCCAATATCTTAGCGACCTGATGTTTTACACATTTGAAATTTCAAACTTAGATAAGTTGAGCTAACATATTTCATAGTTTGAAATATCTATGGTCTACGACATTTGGTTGGAACAATCATTTATTTATCTATGGGAACAATACAAGGACTAGAAAATCAGAGTTTGTTGCAAAGACTCAATTCCTTTCCTGGTGGGGGAGCTTGTAATCAAATAAACCTTTAAGTATCTTTCAAACTTGAGACTAAAAACCAAGAAAATATATAGTTTTCCTCAAATTTCTCAATAATTTTATGACTTTTGTCATAGTGCGGGCCATATTGATAGGAGAAGGCACTAAATTTGACATAGATCAATTTTCATTTTGTGACTGTTGATAAAAAAAAACATTTTTTAAGGGCACCAATCAATTAAAGGTTTTTTAAGCAAAAAATTGGACTTTTCTGAAAAAAACTTATAAAGATGTTTGGATGTGTTAGACCAGCTCAAAGGAAACCTAAACGCTATACAAAACATTTTTTTTACATTTACCAATAATCTTTTATCAGTTTGGCTAATCAAAACTATTTGATCGCAACAGGCTAATTGGACTAAAATTTGCAATTTTTTACTGTAAATATCTGAACAGGGACAGTAAAAACGGGATAGCAGAGCTCTGTTTTCAATTCTCGGTTTTAAAGTACCTTTTTAAAGGTCTTTTCATAAAAGGTGGGATAAATTTTAACATTTTACTCCAAAACCTGGGAGCAACTCCAAAATCCAGGGAGCACTCCGAAACCTTGGGAGTAATTCCAGGACCTTAAGAACAGCCATCCCACACTCGTTGAAATACAGAAGCGGTTTCCGGAGAACACATAAAACAGACTTTCAACTCTCTTAATGCCGCGTACAATTAATCATCTAAAATCCAATAAAATTCACTGAAGTTTCAAATTTTACAATTATTAAACATCGTATTTCAATGTGAAAAATTTAATGGGCAAATTTATTTCAGCAAATTTGTGCCTTTAAAATACAGGGTATCCCAGGAAATGTGACACTGACAGTTTCAAATGTCTTCTTCCATGATTTGATAACTTCTTTGAAAGCAAAGACAATTTTTTTTAAAAATCACATGATCGTCATATTTCAGTAAAATTGATAGCTAAAGAAAACAAATTTGAGTTTTTTAACGAAATGAACTGCAAAAAGTCTATAATATCTAAGAAAGTATGTGGAAGAAGACATTTAAAACTATTTTTGTATATCTTTAAGATCTAGATATTTATTGATGTATCAAGGTTATTACAAGTTTACAAAATTGTAAATATGGATTTAACACAGAACTTTTTTGCGATGTTATCGTGTATATACAATTATAAATTGATAAGGTCGAAATCTAGAATTTTACAGATATACATTTTTTTCGTTTTTTCATGCCTTGATTGCTGATAAATTTATATTCAAGTATTGACAAAGCAGCAGTTCAAGAGAAAAAACTACATTATATATTAAAGGATAGCATACTTTTGTGAAATATGACTGGGAGATACAACAAACACAGTGTCCCTATTTACCAAATTACGTATTTCACCAACGGTGCGTAAATACCCTTATTTTTCGTAAAATACTCGAACTCAAATCCGAAAATTTTTTGTACTTTTTGCAAATTTGTCGAAAAATACGTAAAATTTACGAATATCTAATTGCGTAAAATTTCACGTAAAACTTTGACAAATTTTTTTGTAAAATTTTTCGAACAATTTTCCGAAAGTTTAAAAAAATTTTGTTTACTAAAAAAGTTTTGCAGGTAACATATTTGGTAGAAATTAAGGAAAAATGTTGTAAAATTTTGGATGTTTGAAAAGAAGAAAATATATATGATGTAAATTTATTTAAAAAATTTTAAATCATAGTTTTTTGTCAAAAATTAGCTAAAAACGTCACTGTAACATTCAAAGTATCTTCGCGTCAATTTAAACAAAATACTTTTACTGATTGATTGGCATTTGTCGTCTTTTCAAAACTCAATTATATTTTTATTTGGTGCCGTATATTCTGACCTAGATGATTGTAACCTAAAGGTTTTTCTGACCTAAATATCGAGTAGTTTGCACGTGTTTTAGGTCGGTTTGGTTGAAAAAAGCTTTAGGTCCGTTTGACATCCTATGAGAAATATATAGGTTTTCCGACCTAAGATTTAGAGATATATTTAGGTTGGTTGAGCATATATATTAGGTCATGTTTACCAGGAAGTTTAAGTTGGATTAGTGAAAAGTTAATTTCTGTTTTTCAACTATATATTTAAACATTTAAAAAAAATATTACTCATCTTTTATAACCTCTGAAATAAAAATATTACTCAACCGACCAAAAAATATTGCTCATCCAACCTAAAAATATTGCTCATCCGACCGGAGAATATTGCTCATCCGACCTTAAAATATTGCTCATCCGACCTAAAAATATTGCTTAACCGACCTTAAAATATTGCTCAACCGACCTTAAAATATTGCTCATCCGACCAAAAAATATTGCTCATCCGACCTAAAAATATTGCTCAACCGACCCAAAATGAATGCTTATCTAACCTAAAATTGTTGCTTTAACCAACCTAAAATATATTCCCAACTGACCTAAAATATATTAATAACCGACCTAAATATATTTCTAATCTTTAGGTCAGTTTGGGACATTTCGCTAATCGAACCTACAGATTTTTAGGTCGGAAAAACGTTAGGTCAGAAAAACGTTAGGTCAGAAAACCGTTAGGTTCATTTCCTCTAGGTTCGATGAGCGGGTACCATAGATAAATAAATAAACATAGATAGCTTATGTACGTATGTGGTTTGGTGTTTTAATGGATTTCATAATAGAGTGTAAAATAACACCAGGAATGGAACTATTTGAACAACAATATTTCACTATGCAATATTTCATATTGACGAGAACTGAAGAAGGACATGAGAAGGACTAAACTAACTTAAATTTCTCTCTACAGAACTCATGTACACCACAAGCACTCAATGATATAAGAACAGCCAATGTTCACAACCGACTTAGTTAATCTCTATAATAGGAATATCTTTAAACATCTCTGTACATTTATATCTGTCAAGATGAAAAATGTCGTCTTATGCGCAATCTATTTTTAACTATGGCGGGTACCCCCTGGAAGGGTATTGGACGGGATGTCGGCATCCATCAGATATCGGCCAATATCATATCAATTAATCCAGTTATATATTTAAAAAGATTGTTGTGCCTCCAAGTATATCTTTTTTGGTGTGGTGCAACCTTTCAGCCATTCAGCCATATGGTTTGTAGTTTCTTGTCTTCTACCTTGCAATTCAGCGCCTGCCTGTAGACATAGTTTGCAGAGATCTGGTGCAGATTTTCCCCATTGTAGAAGGTTAGTTTGTGTTGGCAGGGTGTCCAAACAGGAGTTGAGTAGGTATTTCAGTGTACCTTTTTTCAGATTGAACATGTAAGATTTCCAGATCATGTCAGATTTTTCAAGCATTGCCAGGCAGAGAAAATGTCCTTGTTTTATGAATGTTTCTGTATGTTCTCTCCATAAAGTTTCGTTTTCAAAAGATACTTTTTCACTGACAGTTGTTTTCATTTTTATTTTTAAAGCCCCACATTTGTTTTCAATTGAGTCCGTTTTCGATTTGTTATAAAACAAGTTACTCTTGATTAAACATTTTGTTCCCTGTTTAACTTTATTTGTAAATTAATTCTAAAACTTGTTTTAACAAATAGAAATCCTAAAACTTTGTAAGTAAACGTTGACCGAACGAATACCACACCAAAAACAATTATCATTGTTTTAAGTCGAAGTTTCTAAATCCATGAATTTGCAATTCTAAAAAATTTGCATTTTCACATTAATTAAAAAATGGTGTACAGCAGAAATCTAAAAATATGGAAGAAGTTGAAAAAATTGAACTATTTTCTGTCCCAGAAGAAGATCCAGGTAAAAATGTTAAAAGACTGAAAAAGTTGTCGTCTTCTATCTTTTTAAAACAATTAGATATTAGCATCTACTTTCTTTGCTTTCGCTTATTTCAGCACCAATGTCCCTTATTTTAACATGTTCTTGCTTCTCATGTATTATATTTTATTTAATTCTTTAGTAGTTATCTATGTTAAAATTTGTATGTACCATGGGGCTAAGTTCAGACCTTTCAGTCCAGGACCGAATTGTAAAAAAAAATCTTTATAAATTTAAATTTCGAAATACATTATTGTTGATCATTATTATTAGTAAGTAAACAAATCTTCGCAAAATTTTATCATAAAGAGAAACGCAAACACAAAAGAACGCTTTTGGTTATCATCGAATTAACAGCACAATTTCCGAGTTATCTAAACTTGATTAGAAAAAACCTTTAAATACATTAAAATGTCATCGTTGATCATGTAAAATAGCGCTGTAACATTAAACCTTGAAACGATTTTAAGAAATAATTATTTAAAATTAAAAAAAAGAAAAGATTAGCATAAGTAGAAAAATAGACAAATATATGATGTCATATAACCAATTTAAACTAAAATAGCAAAATGGATGTCATTGGAAAGGTTTAAAATGAAACACGATTAATAATACTCAATAAAGATTGAAAAATACTAAAACTCAAAAAAAAATGGTACGCTATACATTTTTTATGTACAGGGTGTCCCAAAAAACATGGGAATTCAGTGACGAATTCGATATCGTCTTTGTTATGAATTAGCATTGTAATACCTAATTTCAAAAGCAATAGTATTATCATGTCTGCTAGAGTTTATTTTATGAAAAGGATAAAAGACTGTAAAGATGTGTCTATAATGTCTCCGCACGATGAACAGTGAAGACGGACAAGTTTACTCTGTTTGTATACTGTACTTATCTTGTTTTACTAAGTACAACCGTATGCAGTCAAAACATAAACAAACAAGTTATAAACAAAGCAGACGAAACTCTTACAGATTACAGCTTTCTCATTAGGTATCACTATTCTAAATCAAAGAATTATTTAAAAAGACGATATCGAATTCGTCACTGAATTCCCATGTTTTTTGGGACACCCTGTATTATAAGGCCGGCTTAAACCCTCTTTGTACATGTCTTTAAAGGGACTGTGAAGGAAAAATGAAAGGGGGTATAGGCTGAAAGCTAATCACTTTAGCTCTCGATCGCGACCCATAAAAGTTATATCTGATGTTCCTATCTCGAGAAATTGATTTACAGCTTTGTCAAATACATACAAAAATTAATATATATACAATTTTGTATAAAAGTAGTGGGTTTAAAAAGATCAAATTCAGCAAATATGCAACCAATCTGAAAACGATGATGAAAAGCTAATTGTAACTTAGGTTTACTCCAATTCTAATTTTATATTTATTATTTCTATTTTTTATAGATTTAATTCATAATATTATTTATACGTCCGTATTGCTTGACCAGAAATTCCACTAATGGCAGTGCAGTAAAGTGGTCACGTGATACAGGCGGAGACACGTGACCAGTATACTGCTCTGCCATTGGTGATAGTTCTGGTCACGTGATTTAAGTTTAAGATTTTCTAAATTTTACATATATGAACTTTCGTATAATTTTAACACAGTTTTATATCAATTTCTCGAGACAGGAACATTAGATAAAACTTTCATGGGTCACGATCACGAGCTAAAGTGATTAGTTTTCAGCCTATACCCCCTTTCATTTTTCCTTTACAGTCCCTTTAAGTATAAACATTAAAGCATTTTAAAGATTATTTTTTATATATTTTTTGTTCAGTTTTGAAGAAAGAGAGTACATCTTCTATAAATGTAAAATCAGAGGAGGTAAGACTCAGGGGCGGAAATTAAAAATCATGATTTGGTAGAAACCTGAGAGTGAGAACTAGCTTTAGATCACAAGCAAATTCCTAAACGTTACTTTCCCGGGAAAACTGTTGAAATCCAACAATTTTCTTCTTTCTCACCGCTTGCATTATATCCGCATGTTACTTTGTTAGAGAATAGATAGATAGATAAAATAATCAACTTTAAGAAAAGAAAATCAACATTAAAGATAATTGGTTTGAGAATATTTCGCTTTTTATCAAAAATGCCGTTCGCGAATAGATAGCACATTCCTACATAGGTTCCTACTTCCTCTTAACCCTATCCCGATTGGGCTATTTTTGTCTAATATAGATAAGGGGGGGGCTGATGGGCTTAAAAATCATTTCAATAAATTATTATGATTTTGTGCAGGAATGGCGTAAACTTATTCATACAAGTGGTCTTGTTATTGTTGACGTGTACTGCGGCTGGTTTGGTCCTTGTTCACCAATAGAGAATTATCTCAAAAAATTAAGACTTGCCAATGTCAACAATATGGACAGGTAAATTGATTTTTGGCGCATTTTCAGCAATCTCAATCTTTGCTACCATACACCACGAGTCTAAGTCAACTGTTATGTTTAAAGTAAGACCCGATTTAATAGAAGGGATTTTATTTATTGCAACTAATTTCTTTCAATTTTTCGTCTGTCAACCAATCCAATATTATAACTTTTAAATTCTTTATGTTGATTTAAATTTTGAAAAATGCAATATGTGTTCTTTACATCAGTCATGCAACCGGCTTGAATTATCGAATTAAAAAAAATTTTCGATTGAGTCGAAAAATTGGCATCTTTTACATTTTGTTCTTCTTATTCTTAATTCTGATGTTAAATTAGGGTTACTCTAGCGAAGGCATGCAGTGACAAAATTGAAGAGTTATCTCCATTCAGGTACACGGTGTCCCACGAGTCCCACACAACTCGACAGTAGCAAGACAAATTGACGGTCGCCTTTAATCGTTAAAATAATTTGCTTGAGTACGTCGGAACCTAATTTTAGGAGCAAAGTTCTAGAGTTAATGACAACAAACTACCCTTAGTCCATTTCCAAAATGTGGTCTACCTTTTTTTGCGCTTTTAACATTACTGGGGATATGTAGAATTTTCACAGCACAAAAAATGCAGACCACATTTTGGAATTACCAGGACTAGGAAAATTTTGTGGTTATTGATTAAAGAATCATACATGTGAAAGTAGGTTGACGACTGAATGTCACAAATAAATTCAAAGTTCAAAGACGACCTTCAAATCGTCTTGCAACTGTCATGTTTGGCAGGACACCCTGTATATTGTTCAGGGAACGTCAAGTTAAAGTAAATTATTAATTTTAACTATTAAATGTTTCTAATCATGGCTTCTCTTGTTGAAGAACTATTAGAAGGAGAAAACTGTTTTCGATTTCTAATATGCAAAATGCAACCGGATTTGTTACATTTGTGCGTTAAAAACTAATCCAGAGAAGCCTCAAATTTACAGAATCTTACCATTAATGTTATGCAAATTTGACATTTTCCTTCGGAAAGATTGAGTGTGAGGGGTGTACAAAGTAAGAAAACTGCCTATATAAAGTGAATAAACATGCATTAAACGAGATAATTATAAATATGTAAATATGTAAATTGAGTGTAAGGGGTATACAAAGTAAGAAAACGGCCTTTAAAGTGAATAAACATGCATTAAACGATGGCAAATATAATCTCAAGCGGCAATTGGTATTAAGCGCAACATAAACCATGATTGGGAGCTGAATCATTTTGAAAAAAAAGTTTAAATCATTTTGAAATGATGTATATCAAAGTTATAACATTAAAATAAGGTAGGCAAATATTGTTTTAAAATAACGTTGTAATAATGTTGAAAAATGAATAGCATTGAACTAACTTTGAACTAGTTATGAATTGAACATTAAAGCAATTGAAATAATGACAATATTCAAAAAATAGAATTTTAAACGTTTAAGCATTCATGTTATTCTAGATTGGATCCGAGACCAACATGGTTGTTTCTATCCTCAGGTAGAACTGGGTGTTGTTGAAAAAATAACATCTTATAAAAATCACGTTTTTGAAAATATTTCTAATTGAGAAAAGTCTTTGGACATAATTAGACCGATTATTATTTAACACATATGAAATATAATTTTTAATAGAAATATAATTAACATTTATTTTTAGATTAGCCGGGCATGGCCTTAAAACTATAATTCTTGAGTTAATTTCTAATAAAAGTTTGTTTGAGACTCTTTCAAAGTTGTATTAGATTCTAATGACGTTTTCTGAGATTCTAAGACGTTTTCTGAGATTCTAAGACGTTTTCTGAGATTCTATTGCCGTTTTCTGAGATTCTATGGACGTTTCCTAAGATTCTAATGACGTTTTCCAAGCTTTGATAGATGTTTTTTTAAAAATTCTTTGACGTTTTCTGAGAATATGTAAACATTTTCTTAGATTATGTTGACTTTTTCTGAGATTATATATTGACATATTCTGAGATTTTATTGACGTTTTCTGAAATTCTATTGACGTTTTCTTAGATTCTTTTGACGTTTTCTAAGATTTTCTGAGATTTGATTAAAGTTTTATAATATCCTATTAAATCAGCATTTCTAAATATCTATTCAATGATCTATAGGTTCTTGTTAATAACCGAATGGACTTGATTTATTTTTCAATAAATTGCGAGAATTGCTTGTACCCAACGAGCCCAACCCTTTACAATATGCATTATACATACATAGGTATTCCAACAGCCCTTTACAATATACATTATACATCCATTGGTATTCCAACAGCACTTTACAATATACATTATACATCAATAGGTATTCCAACAGCCCTATACAATATACATTATACATCCATAGGTATTCCAACAGCCCTTTACAATATACAACACATCCATAGGCATTCCAACAGCAATTTACAATATACATTATACATCCATAAGTATTCCAACAGCACTTTACAATATACATTATACATACAAAGGTATTCCAGCAATCCTTAACATTTAACATTTTACAAACATAGGTATTCCAACAGCCCTTTACAATATATAATATACATACATAGGTATTCCAACAGCTCTTTACAATATACATTATACATCAATAGGTATTCCAACAGCCCTTTACAATATACATTATACATCCATAGGTATTTCAACAGCACTTTACAATATACATTATACATCAATAGGTATTCCAACAGCCCTATACAATATACATTATACATCCATAGGTATTCAAACAGCCCTTTACAATATACAACACATCCATAGGCATTCCAACAGCCCTTTACAATATACATTATACATCCATAGGTATTCCAACAGCACTTTACAATATACATTATACATACTAGAGATGTCAACGATAGTGTAACGTAACGTAAAATGTACGTTTTTGTAAAGCAATCCTTAACAATATGCATTATTCGTACATAGGTATTCCAACAGCCCTTTACAATATGCAATACATTCATAGGTATTCCAACAATCCTTTACAATATACATTATACATACATAGGTATTCCAACAGCACTTTACAATAAACATTATACATCCATAGGTATTCCAACAGCACTTTACAATATACAAGATACATACATAGATATTCCAACAGCCCCTTTACAATATACAATACATCCATAGGTATTCCAACAGCTCTTTACAATATACATTATACATAAAAAGGTATTCCAACAGCACTTTCCAATAGCACTTTACAATATACATTATACATCCATAGGTATTCCAACAGCACTTTACAATATACGATATACATTTATAGGTATTCCAACAGCCCTTTTCAATATACATTATACGTACATAGGTATTCCAAGAGCCCTTTACAACATACAATATACATTTATATGTATTTCAACAGCACATTACATTATACATTATACATACATAGGTATTCCAACAGCAATTTACTATATATATTATACATTTTAAGGTATTCCAACAGCACTTTACAATATACATTATACATTTTTAGGTACTCCAACAGCACTTTACAATAAACATTATACATACATAGGTGTTCCAACAGCCCTTTACAATATACATCATGCATCCATAGACGTATTCCAACAACCCTTTACAATATACAATATACATTTATAGGTATTCCAACAGCCCTTTACAATATACATTATACATACATAGGTATTCCAACAGCCCTTTACAATATACATCATGCATCCATAGACGTATTCCAACAACCCTTTACATTATACAATATACATTTATATGTATTCCAACAGCCCTTTACAATAAACAATATAGATAGATAGGTATTCCAACAGCACTTTACAATATACATATTACATACATCGGTATTCCAACAGCACTTCACAATATACATTATACATACATAGGTATTCCAACAGCCCTTTACAATATACATTATACATTTATAGGTATTCCAACAGTACTTTGCAATATACATTATACATCCATAGGTATTCCAACAGCCCTTTACAATATACATTATACATCCATAGGTATTCCAACAGTACTTTACAATATACATAATACGAACAGAGGTATTTCAACAACCCTTTACAATTTACAATATACATTTATTGGTATTCCAACAGCCCTTTACAATATACATTATACATCAATAGGTATTCCAACATCACTTTACAATATATATTATACATCCATAGGTATTCCAACAGTCCTTTACAATATACATTATACATCCATAGGTACTCCAACAGCACTTTACAATATACATTATACATCCATGGGTATTCCAACAGCCCTTTACAATATACAATTTACATACATAGGTATTCCAACAGCCCTTTACAATATACATTATACATACATAGGTATTCCAACAGCACTTTACAATATACATTATACATACATAGGTATTCCAACAGCACTTTACAATATACATTATACATACATAGTTATTCCAACAGCACTTTACAATATACATTATACTTACTTAGGTATTCCAACAGCCCTTTACAATATACATTATACATACATAGGTATTCCAACAGCCCTTTTACAATATGCATTATACATACATAGGTATTCCAACAGCCCTTTTACGAGGAGCCAATAGACCTCTTCTAACTAAAGTAAGTAATTTTGTTAGATTGTAAGAAATGGAGTAGTTGAAAATTATAAAAGTCTAGATTTTATTTGATTCATGTTCAAAAGCTATTTTTTAAACTAGATATGTACTCTTAACTGTTAAGAAAATATTCAAAAATTAAGTCGTAATAATGTAAGAAAAGACTTGAAATTACGTCCCCTCTCCAAAGTCTCTTTTGCAATTATAAATATTAATTATACATCTAAGCGTGGAAATTTGCTAATTTAAAAAAAAAAATTTTACCTGCTTTTGCATAACCATTAATTTAAAAGGGCAAGGGGGGGGCTCAGCCTTTTTATTCCACGGAACCGTACTCAAACTTTATGAAGAAGGTTCATGAAAATGTACAAAGTATCAAGAATTTTCTTTCATGGTGTCACTTGAAATTAGGTTCACATCCATAAGATCCCGTTCATGTGCAAGTTGCAATTATACTTATTAATTATACATCCTGGCATTGAAATTCTTTAGCTGTTTTTGTTCATTTTTTTGTTATGTTCTTGGCCTGCTTTGGACGTAAACATTAATTTTCCCCACCTTTAGTAATGTATGAAAATATTCCCCTCAACCATACTCTAACTTGAAAAAGAAGGACTTAGAAAATGTAAAAAATTGAATTGTAAGAATTTCCTTTAATCGGACTAAATAAATGGGGTCATTTGAAATAAGGTTGACACTCCCTTTAAAACGCATTTTGCAATTTAAAGAAAGACATTATAAGTTTGGAAAACATCTAGGTATTGCATTTTTGGAACTGACTTTTTGTTTTTTGTTTTGTTTTTAGGAACATGAATTTTCAAAGAAAGGGGGGGGGGGTATTTATAGCGGGGTTTTTAGGAGGGTAGAGGGGGTTTAACCATCTTCGCCCCACCTCTAGAACAGTATGAAATATTCCCCTTAACCATTGATATAACAATTAAACAAACATGGAGGGCAAACATTGTGTAAACTTGAAAGGGAATATTAATTTAAAGTTTAAATGTTTTTATTTCAAAGTGACTGTTTATGCATTTTCATGTGACCCCGCATAAACAAGTTACTTGTCCTGTGTCCGAATTTAATGAATTTAAGCCGCGTCTCAAATCCCCCAAAACTGCTTTCAATTGAGCGCCGCCGGCTTAAATCTTTAAAAATGGAATACAATCTAAAGTGGAACAAACCATATTTTAGCCGCGGCTTAGATTTATGCCGAGGCTCAAATTCTTTAAATTCTGCCTCAGAGCAGAAGAATATTCTTTAAGCTATTATCTGTATACTAATGATATTAAGTGTTGTCTTGAAAATGTTGTCAATATTATTCCTTGTCTATGCTGCCCTCAAACTATAGTCTGAGATGCTGCCTAAATCTTCAAATCTCCGTATTAGAAAAAAGTTTATACCATTAATTTTTTTCCGAGCAAAGTTTTTAAAGATGTCGTACAGTCGTCGTCGGATATATTAAAACACTAAAGACGACTTTCGATTTACATTTTGAATTATATCAAGTTTTTAAACAATATGGATACGTAAACAAGGTAACAACGAGAATTATATCAAGTTTTTAAACAATATGGATACGTAAACAAGGTAACAACGAGAAGCTGTCGAATAAAAAAACTTCTCTTTGATTACGTATAAACCTGCATAATTTTAAAAAAGTTTACATAAAATAGTCTTCATCTTGTTTAATCGCCTATCCGTACAAAAATCATGGCTCTGACTACACTTGAAATTACGCCGCAACATTAAAGATATTTTAGTGTGTAGATTTAGTAATAGTCGTACAGGGTGTCCCACGAAACATGACAATAGCAAGACGACTTAAAAGTTGTCTGTCAAATTTTAATTTATTTGTGATATTCAGTCGTCAACATAATTTCACATGTATATTCCTTTGAACAATAACCACAAAACTAGTCCTGGCATTTCCAAAATGTGGTCTGCCTTGTGCTGTCAATATAATCGGAGATATTAAACATTTCGTGTAGATTTTAATATTTTTAAGCAAAACCAAATTTGTCGAAATCTGAACAAAATTCTACATATCTCCGGTGATATTGAAAGCACAAAAAGGCAGATCACATTTAGGTAAAATTGTGATTAATAACTTTACGATTAGGTTGGCGAATAAATGCCGCAAATTATTTCAAAGATCAAAGACGACCTACAATTCGTCTTGCTACTGTCATGTTTCGTAGGACAACATTATTAAATAATTGTTTTTTTTTTAAAGCTGTTTGTGAGTGAACTAGATTTGGAAAGGGAAGCAAGGCCACCTATTTTTATTGATTACAGGTATTTATATAATAAAAAAAAACTAATTTTGTAATTGTTTTATTCAATCAATATAATATGCAGTTTATGGATATCTTTCAAATTTGGTTATATATCTCGTTATTCATTTTGGAAAAATCTATCGTCACTGAATTGGGATTAAAACCCTATTGTGATTGCTTAATGCAAGTTTTAATTCTCGTTTGAAATTATAAATGTTTAAAAAGAAGCATATACAATATGTAAAGTTGAAAAAATAATTTTATTATTAAATATCTATATTTTGTATAATTCTTTGCAATAGATTTAAGGATATGCTTCCAGTTGTTGTAATAATTTTAGCAGTAAAAGCATTTTCATTTTGAAAGTTAAAGTATATGATGTAAGAAGGATACAGCGATTTAAAAAAAAATGAAAAAAATAAAGGATTTCAAAAGTATTTTAGAATTCATAATTTTGCCCTGTGCACCGTATCAATTCATCTCCTCTATCTCTGTAGATCATCTCCCCTTACACAGTGATCCAATAGTTGCCAGTTTTTCCAATTCCTTCCTAAAAGCTGAAGCTAATAAATAGCAAGTGCTTAAAGGGAATGTAAAGGAAAAATGAAAGGGGGTACAGGCTGAAAGCTAATCACTTTAGCTCTTGATTGCGACCCATGAAAGTTGATTTTGATGTTCCTGTCTCGAGAAATTGATATAAAACTGGTCACGTGATACAGACAGAGACACCTGACCACGATACTGCACTACTATTGGTGGGAGTTCTTGTGACGTAATAATCTTCGTTTTCAGATTGGTTGCATATTTGCTGAAATTGATTTGTTAAACCTACTATTTCTAAAGAATATTATATATTTATGAATTTTTTTTTAAATTTGACACAGTTTAGTAACAATTTCCCGAAATAGGAACATCAGATATATCTTTTATGGGTGGCGATCAAGAGCTGAAGTGATTAGCTTTCATCCTATACCCCATTTTTCCTTTACAGTCCCTTTAAGTTCTATTATTTACATGGCTATTGAACTACAAAAAGAAGAAGTGAATTAGTGGTGTAAAATAAAAGGCCAGGTCGATGCGACGCCTCAAAGTCCACCTGTCTTGAAGTTGATGCAACTTTTCATAGAAGTCTGAATCTATGTGCTTAAAGTTTTGAACTCATTGTTAATCATAAAAAGCAAGAAAAATTAAATTTCACCTTTAAAATTTGTTAGTTGACATAAGTTAAATGTGCCTTTGTTTCGAAAATGTATTTTAAAAAGAGGAAAAACGCAAAAAAATGTACTTCACCTAAAATGTCGTCTTACTTTCAAATTATTAATCAATCAATATTTATTCGAGAGTTAGATTATTTTTTATTTTGTTTTTTTTCAATCTACATATCTATATACATCGGAAAGTTTCCTAACACTAGTTTTGATGTCTATAAAGTTGCACAACACTGGCCATAATATTTACTGATACTGAAATGATCGAGGTCCTATTAAAATGTGTGCCCGATTTTAACATTTATCTTATATAACCTCAATACACTCAATTAAGCAACCTGAGGCCGAATTTAAAGAATTTGAGCCGCAGCTTTAATTTAAGCTGTGGCTCAAATATGGTTGGTTCCAATTAAACTTGTATTCAATTTTAAGCCGGTGCTCAATTAAAACCGGTTTACGGGGGATTTGAGACGCGGCTTAAAGGGACAGACAGGCTATGTAAGGTTACAGTTAAACTGAGTATGCAGTGTTGTGGACAAATTCTTTAGGATTCATTTAAGACATAAAAAACGTTACCACAATGCATAATTACTGAGTTTGAGTGAATAGACGACGATCAAAATCATAAATTGGGGTGGGTACGTTTTCAGAATCTGTTTTATTTTTAAATTATTAAATAACGATGACGAAAAATAAAGTGAAAATTATACAATAAACTAATTAGATTGTTAGAAAAATACTTTTCAAAAGAAATTTGTCAATAAATCAAATCAATAATTTCGTGTTCATCATTATATTGAATTTCTTATTTTCTACAAAATCTTCAAATGTCGTCTTTTCAATACAAATTCCAGAACAAATCAAATCAATTATTTCGTGTTCATCATTATATTGAATTTCTTATTTTCTACAAAATCTTCAAATGTCGTCTTTTCAATACAAATTCCAGAACATCTGCAGAACATCTTTGTGAATAATCAGAGATTATAAAAACTAAAAATTAAATAATTTACTTATTTTCGATGATAAGATTAATTTTTATTTTCTCAACCTGTTCCTAAAATACTATTTAGTTTACTGTAGACTTTTATTTACATTTTTTGTAGTCGTTATTTAAGAATAAAAAAAAAAAATTCTGAAAATGAACGTCAACTTTGCGCTCAAACTCAGTATTTACAGATCTTTAAAAAGTTGTATATGCCTCAATTGAATCCTAAAGAATACTCTGCATACTCAGTTCAACTACCTTACATAGCCGGTTTGTCCCTTTAAATTCATTAAATTCAGACACAGAGATATGACAATACAATTAAACCCAGATCTTGGGAGACATCGAATAAACAAATAAAAGTGATTTCCTTAACCTACTGCTAACAGAATGCTGCAGATATTTTGTCTTTTAATTTAATAATAATATGGAGCTCTTTAAAACTGTTCCAGCATACGTCATAGCTATTTATTTATTATTACACTTTTATAATGTAGTACAGTATAATAGTAAAACTAAAAACCCATTGAAAAATTTTCAAGACGACATTTTATATATTTTTTCGATGTTTTCGAGGTTCTTTGTTAAACTGTATATTTCCCCCTGCCAGGTCCTCTGCTGTAATCCAGTGTATTGGTCCTTTAGCAACTCTAGCTGCGGATAGAACAGTTCATTCTATTGGTAAACTTTTAATATTGAACAGGATACATAATTTCCTGAACTGTTATTCCCGCCCCCCTAGCATTGGAACCCAGATTTGACTGGATTTTTCTCTGTAAAATTCAACCTTCTCAACTTAGACGTCCAACACGTCTCCGAGTTCCCCAATCAATTTCAGGATCGGAAAATACAAACAGATAATACAACTTTATAAATATAGATTACCCCCCCCCCCCTTACTCCACAACTAAGGGATAAGGGTGAATTTTAATAACTATAGTGCTGAACCTATAATCATAATCATAACAATATTGGTAATATTAATATTTATATAAAAAATCGTCAAAATCATGACTTGATAACAAATGAAGATGAAATAATAACTTTTATGGGCAACCCCGGGCGTTTTTATTATAATCATAATTCAATACCTAGCACGGTAAACGGTGGGATTAACTATGCCTAATAATAATTACATTAACATGGGCAATGCCCGGCACTCTAGCTAGTATGATAGTAATAATAATGATAATAATAATAATAATAATAATAATAATAATATTAATAAAAATAGTAATAATAATGATTAATATTTCCAGGAATAGGGCACACAGAAATGTTAACAAGCTTGTTCCAGGTAAAGAAAGAAATTTTACAATCTGCACAGATCAAAAAAACAAAATGCAACTATTTGTTAAAAATATAAAAAAAAATTTAAATTATCAATGCCAGGAAACTTTTAAATTATGGTAAGTAAAAGTGTTATTTGTAAGATGAAAAGTTCTAACTTCTAAAAGATCACGTTCGAAATCTTTTGGATATTTGATCATCACATTTGATACAATAAATGTTATATAAATCATTCATAAGATTAAAGGTAAAACATTTCAGGACGGAAGAGCAAGAACCCCTCTTCCCTCCTCTCCCACCCTGGCTAGGAGGTCTAATTCAGAACAAGATATTTTCAATTCTAATGAAAATCAAGAAAATGTGAGGATTGTTTACTTTTATTTTTACAGATAAGAATGAAAATGATGATAATGATGATAATAATGACGATAATGAAGATAATGATGATGATAATAATGATAATAATAATGATAATAATGATAATAATAATGATAATAATAATGATAATGATGATAATGATGATACTGAAGGGCGGGAGTATGGAAGGGACTGATGATCTCCAAGATACTATGGAGGGAGGGGAGGGGGAAGAGGAGGAGGAAGGAGATTATCAAGATGAAGAAGAGTATGAAGAAGACCAACAAGATACAACCCAAGTAAACAAACTTTTATTCCAAAATCTGACAATTTAAGATTTAACAAATCTATTGCTTCGAGAGTAGAGCTGAGCTTCTCCTTCATGGGAAATTATCGGGTTTTTATCAACACGCCTGATTAATGGCCATATTTTTTTAAAACGTTTAAAGAAGTTCACAGACTATTTTCAATCACAGATTATTAACTGTTACACATATTTAACTGGTAAACATCCATAACTGTCAAACATCAATAACTGTCAAACATCATTAACTGTCAAATATCATTAACTGTCAAGCAATATTAAATAGTTCACACATTGCTAAGGTCTTTGATCTTTAAATTTATTTTTGCCAATGACTCTGTCAACCAACTTTTTAAAGTAAGATTCATAGAAAAATAATCACAAAATACTTCTGTCCTCGCATTTCAAATTGTGGTCTGCCTTTTCTGTGCTTTCATATTATCACTGGAGACATAAAAATTGTCGAAATCTGAAAAAAATCTCCTCAAATGGGCAGACCACGTTTTGGAAATGCCAGGCTTATGTAATTTTTTTTATTTTTAACTGTAAAATGTAATTTCTAAAATTTATTTGAAATATCTAAGACCACCTGCAAATCGTCTTGCTAATGTCCTGTTTCGCGGGACACCCTGTATCTGAACATTTTCTTAGTAATCATGAAGACAAATATTTTCGCGGTGTATGACCAATTTTTAGGCGAGAATTTTCGTTTTCCCCCCAAATGTTAATTTACATTCCATTTATTCAGACGGAAGAGAACCCGACTGTGCAAAGAAAGCCGCGGAGGAAGCGCGAAATACGCGCGGGACTTCTCAAGGAGATTCTATCTAACAGAGGACAGAAGCGGCAATCCTTTACAGGGATTTTCTTGTAATCTTCAGAATCTGGCAGCATCCTGACCAATACAAGTATTTATAAGTACCGGCCGGTCTTGTTTACAGCGAAATTCAACCCGGACTAACCAGAGTTAGAGGCATTCGGTTTCTTCTATTTGAAATCACACACGTTTTGGTTTATATTTTAACAATCTTTAAAGTTACGGATTTGTTTGTTTTATACTTTTTTCAAAACGTATATGCCGGCAAAAAAGTATTTAAGAAAGAAGGTTGAAAAATTATGTTTAATTAGGAGAAATTGTGATCGAAAGTCATAGCTTTCTGGAATATTGACAGAACCATTAAATCTACGTGAATTGTACTATATAATATATGCATTTACTGGCACATTCTAAATTTCGAAATTAATAAATTGCTTATATATTGAACAAAAAAATCTTTATTTAGCAGTCACCCAACTTTTGCTGACAAATAAGCGATTTGTTTAAAATGAGCTATTTATTGTAGCTTATTTAGCCAATATATAAATTATCCTGCAAAACTTTGGTCTCAAAATGTATAGTTTAGTTGTCATCATAACGTAGACAATATCACAAGATATTCAGAATCTAATAGTTTATTTTTTTTAAGTGAACAAGCAACTTGTTTTGCACTTTTCTCTTCGTCGTTTTAAAAACGAAACGAACGTTTTTCAAAAAGTAAATACGATCCATCCCTTACTGCAAGTTGTTTGCTATCTGCGATCCATGTGCGATCCCTCCCCTTTAATCTTCATAGTTCATCTACATTATTAAGAACTAGGTTGGAAACCCAGCTATGCCTATTCAACTAAGAACTTTTAAACCCAACTATAAAGAACCGAGTTTTATAAGTTAATATTTGAGGTATATAGGTTAAGAGGTTCTTGAGTTATGATCGGACATAAAAACATACAAACAAACAGAGATTACTACTTTTTATATTTTTTTTAGCATTTTATTGGATGATATAGAGGTTTTTAAATTATGTTCATCTTGCATCATTTCCACTTTTCGTTTTGTATCTAGTCATGTATCCAATAAAAAATGGAAAAAAGTCATTTTTGTTTTATCTTTTAACTAAAATTTTTTATTTTGAAGATTTAGTAATTTTAAACATTTCAAAAGACTTATTTCACACCGGGGATGACTTTGTTAAGGTTTGTTTCGTCATTTTGTATGAATTTTTATGATTTTTCTGTATAAAGATTTAATAATTAAATATATTTCAAAAATAGAATTATTGAAGTCAGAAAGATAATCTTAACACATAATATTTACAATAATTTAATACCATACTTTACACATAGAATTAATACTGCAAGAAATTAGAAAAATGTGAAAACAATACAACTCAAAAATGTTTAATAGGTTACAAACTTTAAGATTAAAAAATCAAAAAATTGAATTTGAATTCAGCAAATCTCTTAATGCTGCTTCAAGTATAGTGTATCCTACGAAACATTACAGGGTGGATATTTTTAAATGTCTTCTTCAATAATTTTTTAAGATGTTTGATACCAAACAGAATAATAATAATTTTTATGGGAGTCATATTATAGTAAAATTGATTTTGAAGTAAAAGAAATTTTATCAAACGATTTTTTTAAAGAAAGACACTGCAAAAAGTCTTGTAATATCTAATATTAGTAATTGGAAGAAGACATTCAAAACTATCAAAAATATTTACCAAATGTGATATTATAAAATTTTTAGCAGCATTTTAATCCAACGGTATCACAGTTTTCTCATGATCACTGTCAGTATTTATTGGGGACGGGGGTTCAAATCATTTAACTTAGATGTTACTACCCATGTGTTGTGTTCCAAATCCCACGAATTAAGGAGAAAAATAAAATGTTAAATTTGTTGATAAACAATGATGTAAGATGTTGTGATATAATATTTAACAACAATGATGTAATAAAAAATACTGCTGATTTCATGATCAGTATCGTGAATCATATAGAAATTTACTCTGACTTAATATTTCAGAAAATGACAATGTTATCTAAGTCTGTTAATAATTTCTGCAAAGATTTCATCTCTTTCATCCGTAACGCATGTAACGATGAATTTGAAATTTTATCATATAAAGCATTTTTCATATCTGCAGTTTAATTAAATTATATTTAAAAACCATCGGTTGTGCCCCCTTTTCTAAAATCAGCATTTGCCGTTATATCTCCAGTATTTCTGTCTACAACAATGGCCTGAAATATGAAAAAATTTAAATTTGATATTTTAATACAATTTTTTAGGTTAATACCAATAGAACTAAAATTTAATTGTTAGCGAAAAGTAACATTTGGTAATTTGGTAAAAATCCTGTAAACATGTAATTTAAAAAAGCTTTTAGATAGAAATCAAAAATAGAAAAGTCGTCTTCATCGTATTGATATAAACGGATACCACTGTACCTGTACAGAAGCGCCACCAATAACATGTCGTTCTAAGCTATGTCCAAATGTTTTTAACCCATCAGTAATCCACCTCGTAGTGCCTGACTCAAACACAACCTGGGTTAATTTTAATCTGTCAAAAACCTTGATAAATTAGACTAGATAGCTCATGTCGTCTTCACCACACCGGAGTGTTGCAGCTAAAATTGAAAATATAATTTTATAGCTCTGTACTAGTTACGTCCATACAGTACATGAAATAAAATGAGTTGCGGCAAGTATTGTTTAATGTTAAGACCCCAAAATGGAAACTCGGGAGTTTAATTCAACAATACTCTTTTAAATTTCGAGCTTTGCTGCAACAGTAAACAATCTATTTTAATGCATCCAGGGTCAAAAAGTACAATTCAAATAAAAGTTTTAAGCACAACACTATTTGGTGCTGGTGCTATTTATAGACGGATATTTCATACGGTAGTATGCGATTATATCAATATAAAGAAGACGACTTTCGATTTCAATTTTGGTTTATATCAAGCTTTTTAACAACATGGATACATACAAACAAAGAAACAAATAATATCTGTCGATTTAAAAAGCTTCTCTCTGATTACTTGTGTACTCTAAACAATCAAAACTTAAATATAAAGTCGTCTTCATTGTTTTGATAAAATCGCCTTGACCACTGTAGATAACCAAATCATTTATAGTTCATATCATTGATAGGACGTTTCATAGACAGGAAATTTCATAGACCAGACATTTCATAAACATGACATTTTATGGACAAAATTTGGTAATTTCATAAACATGACATTGTATGGACAAAATTTGGTTATTTCATAAACAGTTAAAGGTTTTGGTTTAGTAAAAAATCAGTCATAATTTTATAAAATGCGATAAGCTTGAGAAAATATATTTTTGTTAAAATGCATAAAAGTATATTGTTCTGCAATTTGTGTGCCTGCAAAATGTAAATAAGATATAAATTTTATCAATTTAAAGGAGAAAATATGAATAATACATATGTCAAGTAAAAGTTAGAAATTAAAAAATGACGCGTATCTATGTATGAAAACTATTCTCTGTCTATAAAATGTCCTTTCTATGGTATTATCTGTCTATAAAATGTCCTATCTATGGTTACCTGTCTATAAAATGTCCTATCTATGGTTACCTGTCTATAAAATGTCCTATCTATGGTATTACCTGTCTATAAAATGTCCTATCTATGGTATTACCTGTCTATGAAATGTCCTAATTTTGAAATTTTCTATCTTTGAAATGTTCTGCCTAGGAAATGTCCTGTCTATAAAATGTCCTATCTATGGTATAATCTGTCAATAAAATGTCCTATCTATGGTAATACCTGTCTATGAAATGTCTATGGTATTACCTGTCTATGAAATGTCCTAATTTTGAAATTTTCTATCTTTGAAATGTTCTGCCTAAGAAATGTCCTGTCTATAAAATGTCCTATCTATGGTATTACCTGTCTATAAAATGTCCTATCTATGGTATTACCTGTCTATGAAATGTCCTAATTTTAAAATTTTCTATCTTTGAAATGTCCTGTCTATAAAATGTCCTATTTATGAAATATCTTCCTTTGAAATGTCCCATCACTGATTATTTCCTGATTGAAATCTTAACAAATTATGAAATACGGTTTGAGCACTTTCAGTTTAAACATCATTTTAAAAATGTATTCATTTATAACTTAGTAAAGTACAAACATGCTTTTAAATTTTCTGGACCTGGCGCTGCATAAGAGGCTGGACACTCACACCGAGACAAAATATGTGAACAAAAAAAATTAAATTTGATTTTTCCTCATTCTTAATGCGACATTTAATGCATAACTTGTTCCAATAACTTATTAACGAATAAAAAAAATAAGCAAAAGGAAAATTTAAAGATAAGAAATTTTGAGACCATATCAAATCTTCTGCGACAAATTGCACCATTATAAGTATTTACAAATAGCTACATTCTTCCAGGGATATTACGGGAATTTAAATTTACCAATGGTTTTTCAAGATCAATTTTGTCTTCAACGCATCCAGACTGCAGCGAAAGATGTTTTATAAGGAAAATCGGTCGGGTGAATTTGTGGATAAATGCAATTTTTAATTTTCTAAAAAATGTAGTTGTACACAGTTTTGTCGTCTTTTGAGATGAAAATCGGCGAATTTTTTTTTCTCGCAGGTGGTTATTTTACATAACTGTCCTAAGGGATGTTGAATAAACTTAATTTCCCTCTGTTATGGGAATCATAGCTTAGGTCGGTATTGGTTAAAAGGCGGTAGCAAATTTATCCCGCCAAAAAATTTTCTGCAATTTCTAAATTGGCTGTATACCTTAGTAATTTTATGTCACTTTGCGGTCACATGTTTTTTTTCGTAAGTTTCACCTTCATTGGCATCAGCTGATGATGTAATCTTCTTGAATCAACTGCAGACTTAACATTCTCACCCAAGAAAAAAAGTCTGAGCAAAACCTAAGTAAAGTCCTTAAGTCAAAGTAGAAAATTGTGAAAGTAATATTCTCAAATTTCGAGGTAATCTCAAAACTATAAGCAATAACTGTTTTCAAAATAATTGCGGCATTTTTGAACAAAATTTCCCGCATTTCTATTTTTGATTTTTGTTGTAAACCTGAGCAACTGAAGTTGTGATTTTGGTCCCTCCACTAGCACCAACAACAGCCAAAACTTTATTCTTCTCGTTTAGAACTATAGTTGGGCTCATACTTGACACAGGACTATACAATGTTTCATTGAAAATTATAATGATAAATAACAATAATAACCATAACTACAATATTCAAAAACATTGGATAAAAAATTTAGTTTTGCTCTAATATTTTTAAAGATGAATTTGTACTTTTTTAAGACCATACATAAACTTTTAAAAATTTTGCATTGGAGTGAGGTGGAGTAGGTTTGTTGGGTAATTATATTAATCAAAGGTACAGTATAAGTATTACCCTCGAAGCATGAGACAGCCAGTCGACTTAAAAGTCTTTTGCTTTAAATGATGGCATTTAAAGGGATATCAAATGATCTTGCAAAGAAAGAAACAAGTTTACAGTTGTTGAGAATCGTGATGAAGATGAAAGTAAAATGTAGGTTTTAAAGATAAATTCGATTGTACAAAAATCTAACCTTCAGAGTTCTCCCGGGTATTTTAGGTAACAGATTTACGTAGATTATATTTTAATTAGATCACTTTACAATCGAATTTTACAAACATAATTAATAAAACAATAATAAAAAATAGCCCTAGTCCTGACAATTCCAAAATGTGTCCTGATTAACTGTCAATTAATTCCGGGTCTTTCTGATTATGATGACTGTATAGTATATACCAATGACCTGTACAATCCGACCCTTTGTTTAACTTTTCAGATTTAATTGATGACTTAATAGTAATTATTCAACAAACGGGAATACAGAGAGGTGTAAAATAAGTAAATATAGTAAAACAGGGGCAAAACTAGGATACTCAACTATTTTTTATAGGCTGTACACCAAATAATTCGTTCTTTTGCAAACATTTTAGGTTTTTTAAATTTTTATTAATATTTTTAGATTTTCTGTACAATTGTATTTATCTTAAAACCCTGCATATGACAAGTGAAGGGCCTATTACCGTTTACCCGGTGTTGGGAAGTTAGTTGGTGAAGGAGGAACACCAAAATAATTAATTGTTCCAGGATATGAAAAATCATCCATCTGAAGAAAAAATTATAAATTTGAAAACATTTATCATAGCTAGAGATGGGCACCATTATCGTGAATGTCGAACAAGTAAAATATTTCAAAACAAGCAAAATTGTCCATGAACGATTTAGTAGTTCAGAAAAATTAAGAAACAATGGACGAAAAAATTTGGATTGTTCAGAGAAAAACGAAGATTTCACAGAATAAGCAATTTAATTGAATAATCGTTTAGTTAAAAAACCATCTACAAGATATTGTTAAACTGCAAAGAATAATTTCAACCACATCTCTTGTGGGCTGGATCAAGTCGAAGAAAAGTGGTTCAACCAAGTCTAAAGAGTTCAACTATGTCTTGTTAACCAATAAATTTGGTCAGCTGTGTAGCATACCTGATTGTTCAAAATAACTCCAGTTGAAGGTGACATAAACTTACTACCGTACAATAGATTTATAGTTGATGTTACAGATACTGCATCCCCTGAAAATACTGGATCCCCTGAAATACAGTTGATATTACAAATACTGGATCCCCTAAAATACAGTTGTTATTACAAATACTGCATCCCCTGAAATGGATTGTTGATATTACAAATACTGCATACCCTGAAATGGATTTATTGTTGATATTACAAATACTGCATCCTTTGGAAACTATAAAATCAATGGTGAAACTATGAAGTGCTTCTTTAAAATCTGAAATCATTTTTTTTTCATATTTTCAAACACATTCAGATTTAGTTTTTGTTTAGTTTGCAAGTAAATTGACTAGTGTCAATGCGTAAATTTATCATCTGTAGACTCAACACTTATCCAATTAAGCGTGTTCTAGAGATTTGGTAAGCTTAGGAAGTACAAGAAGGATAAGCCTTTATTTTAGAGAGAGCCCTTCTTTAGTTTTTAGCTATGACTTCAGAATTACCTCTAAACAAAATTGTTGATAACATTGAATAAATGTTACCTGCTGGCGATAGTATGGATATATGAGAGGTCCCGTGATCCTAAAAATATTTTGTTTAAACCGGAACCAAAAACACATTTACCATT
>NW_019397187.1:0-9410 GCF_000591075.1 Eurytemora carolleeae
GAACATTTTATAGATTTTACATTACATAGACAATTCATTACAAATATTGAACATTTTATAGATTTCACATTACATAGACAATTCATTACAGATATTGAACATTTCATAGATTTTACATTACATAGACAATTCATTACAGATATAGAACATTTTATAGATTTTACATTACATATACAATTCATTACAAATATTAAACATTTTATAGATTTTACATTATGTAGACAATTCATTACAGATATAGAACATTTTATAGCTTTTACATTACATAGACAATTAATTACAGATATTGAACATTTTATAGATTTTACATTACGTAGACAATTCATTACAGTTATTGAACATTTTATAGATTTACATTACATAGACAAATTCATTATAGATATTGAACATTTTATATATTTTACAATACATAGACAATTCATTACAAATATTGAACATTTTATAGATTTTACATTACATGGACAATTCATTACAAATATTAAACATTTTATAGATTTTACATTACATAGACAATTCATTACAGATATTGAACATTTTATAGATTTTACAATACATAGACAATTCATTACAAATATTAAACATTTTATAGATTTTACATTGCGTAGACAATTCATTACAGATATTGAACATTTTATAGATTTTACATTACATAGAAAATTCATTACAGATATTGAACATTTCATAGATTTTACATTACGTTGACAATTCATTACAAATATTAAACATTTTATAGATTTTACATTGCGTAGACAATTTATTACAAATATTAAACATTTTATAGATTTTACATTGCGCGGACAATTCATTACAAATATTAAACACTTTATAGATTTTACATTACGCAGACAATTACACATTTTGAACATTTTATAGTTATTACATAATAAATATAAATATTACAGTACATTCATAAGACATTACATAGATTGGACATTTTATAGATATTACATAACATAGACAAAATATTACATATATGGGACATGTTATTGATATTACATAACATAGACAAGGCATTTTATAATCTTATATAAACAGTAATTGTAATTTCTTTAAATTATAATTGTTGACCATTTTATTATAATTAATATAGAAATGGTGTAATGATCGTAGTAAAGCTAATTTATTTCATGTTTTAACAATTTTTCTTTAAATTGTTCGGTCATTCAAATGTGGTATTTTTGAAATGAGTTTTAAAATTGAGCCTTTGCCACAAATTCCTATTTTATAACCCCTATATCTTTGTAACCAAATGTCGCAGACCTTACATATTTCAAAATATGCTATTCTATTTGATCAAATAATCTAAGTTTGAAATATAAAAGTTTTACACGATCAGATTGCAAATATATAGGGAAAAGAATTTGAGTTTGTGGCAAAGACTCAATTCCTTTTTCATGAAAATTTCACCATTTATTCTAAGTTCTGCAATAGGTACTTATATGCTTTTTTCATATTTAGTTTGGCATAAAATGTTCATCAAATTCAAATATACATTGTTAACCTGGATTTTTTGAAATGAAAGAACACTTTTACTCTTGGTATTCATCTTAGAGTGAAGGAACAGGCAGAGTTGGATTAGTATCACAAGATAAAGATAGATGGAGTTAACTGTCAAACTTATAAAATCCTAAAAATACAAGAATATGAAATAAAGAAAGGACTTCTTCAAAGTTTTTTTATTAATTTATTTAGAAGAAAAACAAATAACGCGTGCCTTATTAAATTTCTTTCCTCTAGGCCTCCCTAGAAAAGTTAATATGATAAATATGAAAAAGCTGAAGAGGGATAAATATTATTTTATTAATAAATCAAATGTGGAAAAAATGTCTCTAAATTAAAATTTTTTTCATTTCAATTTTTTATGAAAACAATATTTTAAATATAAAACATTAACACAATAGTAAACAATTTGATTGCGATACCAATATTCCTTGAATCTAAGTTTTGGTACCTGTGTACAGTAAACTCTGCGAGAAGGATGAGGGCCACAAAGAGTAGCTTCCAGGTGTTTCATTTCTTGTTGTATAGGAGCTTGAAGGTGTTCCATCATCACATTATCCTCCCCTACCCACCCAATCTTCATTGAAAAATCAGCAGAATATATATTCTTTCTGAAGTGGAGTGGTACAATTAAACATATTAAAAATATGTTTATACTGTTATCTTTCTATTAAAAATATGTTTATACTGTTATCTTTTTATTAAAAAAGGTTGGTTAAGGCAAAGTTTAAAGTTTGCCAGGAGATTGCTATTTAAATTTTCCCCGAACTAATGTCGTTAAAACAAATACATTTGTTTATATTCCAAAATCAAATTTGTATCAATTAATTTCACAATCTAAGATTAACCACAAATTCTGATTTTTCTAACAACTTTGCAATCCAATGTCGTAGAACTTAGATATTTCAAATTATGAATTCTGTGAGATTGAATAGTCCAAGTTTGAAATATCAAAGGTTTAAACCATGCATCTAGTTGTAGAGGTATAGGGATTAGAAAACTTAAGTTTGTGGCAAAGTCTCAATTTCTCTTTCTCGTAATTTCTGATCGAGCTGAAATAAAATGTTTGACCTTTTGAGGTACAGTGATTTTGAATCTTTGGTTAAGTGACCAGTGATCTCCATGTTTGCACACCTACGGATTATGTTAATTCCTCTTGGAAATTCCTTTGAGAATATACCCTGCAAGGATAACTTTTTAAATGATCATGTATTTAACCGCCGATTAAAAAATCAAAAATTCACGAAGTAGCGTCCAGGAATTGTACTGTATGATTATCATATCTTGAAGTTCTACCCGAGACTAAACCAGTACGGAGGAAATTCTTCGGATAGTTTACTCAGAGAGAAACCTAGAGAAGAGAGAGAAGGTTCAGTCCTGGTGGACAGATAGAGATTGCTCGTTGTTTTACAGTAAGAACCAAAAAACCGTTGGTATTGTCCTCGATTGTCTTAATTTGTCTTATAATTATGAAATATTGCTATTAAACTATTTTTTCAGTTTTTCAAATACAAAAGTTTGCAGCAATTTTAAATTACAAAATTTTCTCGATTAAAATGAGAAGCAAAAACGACATTCATTCTCACTTATTCTCTTAAAATCCAAAAATTCATGACAACAATTGCTATACTTAGAATGTAGGGATTCAGTGCAATATTTTTACAGTGTTAAAACGCATTTTAGGCAAGATTTTGTTCTCTTTCACAAAAATATCGTTAAAGAAGAAATACAATCGACAATTGTAAATATCGGATGTGAGAGAAGAAATATATTCTAACCTAGTTTAATGAGTGTAAGTATTATATGTGATATGATGACAAGAAAAATGATTAGAGTGTCAGATGGAAAGTTATATCAATAAAGATGGACGCAGATCTGGTGGCAACTCACTCCTCCCCCCCCCCACCCCCTAAAAAAACGCTTGCTTGTAAAAAGACAGTAATTTGACATTTTAAAATAATAAAGTTGCTTAAAATTTTAATTTGACTTTGCGTTGAGGCTTCATTTTTAACTTTGAAAACGGCTGAACCGCGCGACCAGGCCCAATTTCTGTTGTTGTATCTATTTTTGATCTATCCTGTATTTAAAGTATCTATAGGACTCTGACTAAGGGTTGAAGAGAGAAAGTGTTAATCTTCTTATAATCCATTCATTTCTCATGTTTATTTAGCAGCAAAAACTTCGGGGATAGAGGTGTCATATAATCCGGGAGGAATAGGAGGGGGGGAGGGGGTGCAGTATCATATAATCCTGAAGGAATGGGAGGGGGTGCAGTATAGAAATACTTGATGACAATTAAGAGAAAATTAATAAATTACGAGTAGTTGGCTCTGATCAATGGAGCTCTGCAAAAAAATGAGCTAAATTATGTTGAACTAAATTGTGAGATAAACTGTTCTTATTTTGTTGTTCATTTAATCGTTTAAGACTTTAAAATTCCAAAATTCTCTACAAACAACTTAACCAGCAAAAAAAAAAATATTTTTAAAAAAACTTAAGATATTTGGTTTTTATATTTACTTTTTTAATATGTTTATTATATTGTATATGTAAATGTATGAAAAACATAACATTTTATAAACTCTGATGAATTTTTATTTAGGCAATCAGGTTTTGATATGGTTTAAGAAGATTATTTATAAACTGCGAACAATTGACGTAAAGGACAAATTAGTTTTAAAAAGCTTAAAGGGACTGTTAGCGTAATTTACCCCTGAATGTATTTTTGATCAAGTATGAATTAGAACTTCATGTTTTTTTTGTTTTTTAACTGTTAATTTTCATTCAGGGTCTTAATGCAAAAGTGACTTGCTCATTTCTTGCTTACAAGAAAGACACTCTTAGCATAAAAAACTTTTCGCGTCAGAAAAACGAAGTTTTCTTCAACATTTTTGATCAGATTAAGGTTTCAAGTGTAACGCTTTAAATCGGGCAATGTCATCTGTACATGGAGGGTCCCTGGAAAGTATGTTTACAGTACCTGTACTCTTTTGCGTATTGAAAGAAATGAGAGTGAAAGCTGAAAGAATCATTCATGAAAATCCTTCATGACTAAGAAATAAATTTTCTAGCAGCATTAAACTTGTTTTTAATTTCTTGTTCTCAGGGCGCTTAGTCTAAAAACAATACCAGAGAGCGAAACTTTTGTATGAGATAGCGATAATCTAGAACCTTAACTTCACATGAAAAGAGGACACTTTTAATTTCAAGCGATCAACTTTTTTGTGACTTCTGATTGGTTGGATAGAACTTACAGATATCGATAAGGAATTAACCTAATCCGTCGCAGGCTACGATTGTCTTCGTGCTTTCTTAAAGGATTAACAACCCAACATATAATGGGATCAACTTTTTGGCAGCAGCTTTAAATTTTACTAAAATTTACTCAAAGATTAATATTCTGAAAATGAAATAGACGATAAAATGAATTTTATTTCTAAATTAGAAGTTATGGAATAAATTTAAGAAAGAATTAAATTAAAGGATTTAAAATAACAACTAATTAATTGCGTTACTGTAAGCGTAATTTCAAGTGACCCTCCATGCAAAGACGGGAATTCCCGATTCACAATGGTACCCTTGGATTCGTTTTCAGATCAATAATGTGGAAGTTTTTTTCATTTTCCAAGGTTTAAAAGTATATAATTTTAATATTTTATTATTTTTTTCCTGAAGTCGAAATGCGCAAGTCACTATGGTATAGAAACCGCATTTAAAAATTATCAGTTTTCAAAATGGTAAACATTGATATATATGTATAATTCATACTTGATCAGGGTGCCGTTGTGAATCTCGGGCATAGTAAGGTAAGGTAAGGTAATTTGAAATTACGCTTACAGTCCCTTTAAACAACGTATATCAACTTAGAGCAAATATTAAGACCCTTCAGCAGAGAGATATATATAAAGGCTAGTTTTGAGATAATAGCTGTAAACACTACACTACACTTTATTAGGGTTGTAATAATCATTGATAATAAAATTTCTATTGATTGGATTGGATTTGAAGTCAATATATATCTAATGATTAAGGATCGTAAGATTAGGTTAAGTATAGCCCTGGGTTGGTCCTAGCCTAGTTACATCAGTATAAATGTATAATAAAAGAACAATAAATCTTGATGAAAACAAACAACATGAAGAAGAACTTCTTCAAGCTCATTTAGTTTTCAAACCTCCGCCCTACATTGGGGAGGAGAGTGATCGAACAAGAGACAGAAAGAGGGTAAAATATAACAAAATAGATAAATATATAAAACAGAACTAAGATAAATAATGTTTAAAGGGAGAGTTTATAATAAATAAAATGGGGTAAAGGATTTTTGTAATTTGAAAGTTTTTTCTCTTTGTTATTTGTTCAATAAGATTTTTTTGAATATTTCAAGTTTGATAAATAAATTATCTAATTATATTAATACTGAGGGAATTCTTTGATGTAAATAAAAAAAAATATCAGAGATAAATTCTTATTCTGATTCAATTCTGATTCAACCGATACCATCTTTCATTTTCTGTGAACAATTTCCTTGTTTTAGTCGTGAATTCATTCTTTACTCTTTATTCATAATCATACTATTTTCAATTCTCATTTCTGTATATCATTGAGTAAGGTTTTTTTAGTTTTTGAGTAATAATAATATGATTTAATGAGAGCAAAAGATAAAACCTTATTTTTTTGCATCTAACTTATTTTGTTTTATTTTTTTCTAATTATCTTCATTAAAAATGCAACAATAACAACACACATAATTATAAACTGTATAATATAGTTTTTCCATACGGTGGAACCCAAAAAACAGTAAAATAAAATAAAAAATTAATTTTCAATAAACTATTTGCTATTTAAAACATATACATGCACAAAAGATTGCTTGACTATCGTCTTCCTATTCCACAGTTGTATGGGCCTCACTGTAATTAAGAGATTTTTATGATTCTTCAGTTTAAGTTTTTTTTGCATCTGTATATTTACTAAACTGTAAATTCAAAGAATAAATAAAATAATTGGTTTTTAGTTTTTAAACTTAAATCTACATCTTTGGTTTAAATTGTGCTGAAACTACCAAGAAATTATAAACAAGTTTATAAACAAATTTAATGTTCTATCTTTGCAACCTGATTTCTTAGTCCTATAAAATTTCAAACTATGAACTCTTCAAGATTTAAGATTCTAAGTAATTTATATGACATTTTTCAACACCAGGTTACAATGATCTGGGGATTATAAAATAAGAGTTTAAGGAAAGTGTTCAGTTCCTTCAAATTGACTTACAACCCAAATCTTTGTAACCTGATGTTGTAAATCTTTAACTTTTCAAACTTAGATTATTTGATCCAAGAGAAATATCAAAGTTGTACGTACGACTTTGGGTTGCAAACATGTAGGGATTAGACAATTGGAGTTTGGGGCAAGAACTCAGTTCATTAGCTGTCGAAAGCAGGAAATATTTTTCAGATGAGAATCCTGCTTTATGGTTTTCTCATTCATCTACCAGCTTCAATTCTTCCGATTCAGATAGGGATGTACTGCTCTTTATATAACAAATATATCATTAATAATAAAAACGGAAAATCAAGAATATTGTCTAGTTTTGAAACTTTTTATGTATGACCCTTCCCTTGAACATCTTCGTAAAAACTGTTATTTTGAATTTCAAAAGTAAGCAATATTGTTGCAATGTATTGAAAAAGCAGAATAATTGATGTTACTTCGGAAAGGAATTGAGTGTTTGCCACAATGAATTCTATTAATTCAAATTTATAATATCTAAAGTTTACTCCATCAGGGTTTTAAGATATAGGGATTTGAAAATTTCAGTTTGTGGCAAAGACTCATTTTTTTAACAATTTTTTAACAATTTTTTTTTTTAAACAATTAAGAATTTTTTTCAAGATTTCATTTCCTTATAGCAGCACATCTTAACTCCTAGTTCCATGGTGAGTAAAAAAATTTATCACAATTACCGCTCATCTAAAAACTTATCTATGCAGATCTTAAAGACTTCCTTTTTTCTTTTTTTAAAAGAAAAATTATCAATTTCTATCTATTATAGAGGACGTGAGTCAGACTCTAATAAAACGCATCAATAACTTCCAGTATATATATATTTCTTATAACTTATTACTAGAGGGTTCGGAACTAGAGTCAATATCGATATCGCACGTGTAGACTGTAGAGATCATATCAGTACTAATGCCCCGTATCCGTTCTATCTCATTCTGTTGAATCTTGTGGAACTAGTTTAACGCGGCCAGGCATCGTCTTCCACACTATTTACATTATTAGTGTTTTTTTTTGCTTCAATCACATTTTAATGGTTTAAAAAATAATTTTCTTGATTTTCATTCTTTGCCACATAAACTACAAAATATAGATCAAACTCATTTTTCACTGTTTTCTAGGATTTGATTTCAAACTTTGCTTCCTTGATTTATCAGAGTTCATAGTTTTAAAAAGGAATTTGTTTCAACTATTTGTTTAGGTGGTCCCGCAGTATAGATTACAACAAGAACCCTTTACCTCGGGCATCCTTTGCTGGCTTTGGGTTGGGCTCACGTGAAACCGTCAAATGTTCAGGTAATCTGGTAATCTGGTAATTCAGTAATCTGGTAATCTGTTAATTTGTTAATCTGTTAATCTGGTAATCTGGAAATCTGGTAATCTGGTAATCTGGTAATCTGGTAATCTGGTAATCTGGTAATCTGGTAATCTGGTAATCTGGTAATCTGGTAATCTGGTAATCTGGTAATATGTTAATATGGTAATACTGGTAATCTGGTAATCTGGTAATCTGGTAATCTGGTAATCTGGTAATCAGGTAATCTGTTAATCTGGTAATCCGGTAATCTGGTAATCTGGTAATATGTTAATATGGTAATATGGTAATATGGTAATCTGGTAATCCGGTAATCTATTTTCAATTTCGTTTTCTTTTATATTAAAGTGGCTTGCGGGTTTCCTGCTTCAGAAACAATGGATAATTGAGAGATTTGAACCACATTGTACAGGGTGTCCCAATAAACAGGGAATTGAGAGACAACTTGAAGGTCGTCTTTGATTTTCTGATATTTAATGTATGGAAAAGTATAAAAATGAGACTCCACGTCATATGAGCTTCATAAAGTGGACTAGACCTTTTTTGTTTCTGAAAAAATTGACGACGAAATTAGATATTAAAACAGTTTAGATTTATTAATTAAATTGCTGATTGTACAAATTTTGCTATATCTCCGTCAATTTTGAAGATACAAAATTTTGAAAATCTCAAGACCAGGTTTTTTCGATATATAGATGTGTAAACTGGAATACTGCAATTGTTGTGTTCATGAAAAAATGCCACATGGATCGAAGACGATATAAAAATCGTCACTAAATTCCCTTATTTATAAGAAAAGGGCTTACAGTATAACGTTTTTAATCGGTCTTTAAATGGAGGGTTACTCGAAATTACAACATTTAACCCTTATTGTTCAGTTTCTGGTTGGGAAGGTCCGAACTGTGAATTTCCTATTTGTGAGAATGGGTGTGGGGTTCATGGTAAATGTGTCTTCCCTGATATTTGCAGGTTAGATTTATCTACAGGGGGATCCAGAACCCTGATATTTGCAGGTTAGATATATCTACAGGGGGATCCAGAACGACTTTACAGAACTTTTTTCTTGCATTCATGTTCTCCGCAGCTATAAACTTCAGATCGCTATAACTCTAGTATAGACTTGAAAGTGTTTCAGATCATCAAGTTTCCTAGTTTTTCTGAGTTGGGAACTTTAGAATGGTGGATATCAGGATTAATGCTTAATCTCGAGACCAGTGGCGTACATAGGGGGGGGGGCAGTAGTCCTCTTGCCCCCCCCTGGGAGTTCCAGGGGGGGGCCCTGCCCCCCCCTGGAAAATACAAAATTAAAAGGAAA
>NW_019397187.1:9521-34963 GCF_000591075.1 Eurytemora carolleeae
AATCATTTGCTTTATTAGACTCTGTAAGGTTAGTAACACCCAAAAATGTAGTCTTTTTGGTGTATTTTTATGGTGTTAATTGACTTTTTGAACAAAACAATTCCAGGGGGGGGGCAAAAAACAGCCAGGGGGGGGCAAAAAATTTTTTTTCGCGCTTCGCGAACAACAAATTGGATTCTACGAACGCCAGATTGGTTCGTTTTCCTGACCAAGGAAGGGCCTTCAATTAATTTCTCACCCATTTATTTATTAATACATTAGTTAAAATTGGTTACAAAAGAATCTCAAACGTATTATTAAATGGTGTTCTTCACCGATTAATATACAAAATGGCCGACAACAAATTCTTGATTTGTTAGAAATTGCGGATTTCTCTCATGGGATAGAATTTATTTTCAAGGCTGTCATATCCTTTCCTATCCTGTCCTTTCCTGTCCTATCCTGTCCTATCCTGTTTTATCCTGTCCTATCATGTCCTATCCTGTCCTATCCTGTCCTTTCCTGTCCTATCTTGTTCTATCCTGTCCTATCCTGTCTTATCCTGTCCTATCCTGTCCTATCCTGTCCTATCCTGTTTTATCCTGTCCTATCCTGTCCTATCCTGTCATATCCTGTCCTGTTCTGTCTTGTCCTGACCTGTCCTGTCCGGTCCTGTCGGCTTATTTTTGTTTTTAGATCGGAATTTCTTTTATGTCTAGAAGTAAAGTTGAACGTAAAGTTTAATTACTCTACACTTCACAACTTGTTTTTTTTAAAGATTCAAAATTATAATTTCGTCATAAAAGTTACGTAATTAATCAATGATTGTACTTTCCATGAAAGATGATAATAGTGAAAATACCATAAAAAAGAATTAACAAAGATTTTATCCTTACGTTTAAAAATGTATGTGAAAAAGCAGGAGAGCTAAAATAAGAATAGAACAATTGATCTCAAATACTTTAGATGTGAAATAGGTTATATTGGAAAACGATGCCATGAATGTATAAAACATCCAGGAAAACTTAGGATTTACTTTCAAGAGATTCTTCATTCAAAATATGCATACAAATTTGGAATTCAAGCCCACAACTAAGCATGACAGGGATATAGACTAGTCTTAAAATTTTTTAACAGCTTCTTCAATTTACATTTTTAAGCTCTAGACATATTAAAAAAATGCAACGCGCTCAAGTCTAAAAGAATCATTTTTAAAATGTAACTCGATTTATCCACGAGAGCGTGCATATCTGGGTTTTCAGTGGCATACATTACTGATCAAAGATGTTCTCCTAAAAGCTACGGCAAACCAAGATGTTCACATTTTTAGGAAAAAATCAAGCAGTATTTATCTTCTTTCAAGCTTAAGCTAGAAACAAACGCGTTGCATTTTTTTAAATGTATATGCCATAGCTAGACAAAGATAAAGTAAGTTGATTGGGTAAATTCCAAAATTCCAAATTCTCTTCTGCGGCATTTTAAAGGTTACCCATTGGAGTTGCACCGCATGTGCATAAATGGGGAGTTGCTGCTTGTGTACTTCAGAATACGGCCTCGTCTACAGCAATATTTTCCCCACAGCCGACAGCTGAATGTACTGAAGCTCACCATCAAAATAAATTATTGAGAAAGAAAATGTTTTTTGAACTATCTAAAACTTAAAAATTCTTAAAGTCAGAAAATGATTATGAATAATTGCAAATCCGGATTTTATTCAAAAAAATTACATACGTTTTTAAAAATCTTGGTCTCATTATAGCATCAAACTGGAATTAAAGATTAAAAAACCTAAATTCTTTGACCAGAATGTCATAATGGAAACTGTATTGAATATCTGGACTGTAACTGCTATCCTGGTTGGACAGTGAGTAAAATAATAAACAACAGAATTAATGTTTTTATTTATTACATTATTGTTAGGGACGATATTGCGCCACCCCTGCTTGTAGGGATGGATGCAGTAAACAATTTGGCAGCTGTAAGGTATAATTTTTTCGCTCGAATTTGCCCCCCCCCTCCAAAAAAAATTGTAATATTTTTGATTTTTCATGCATGTTTCAATTTACAAATTTTCCTCCCAAAACAAGTTTTTGCATTTCTTCAAACTCCAGTTATTTGGTTTATGCAATTTTGAATTGGCATGTGCTATTTCAATTTTATCGAATCAATTTGCAAAAACATTTTTTCCGACTAACTTTGCTCATTGAAGACTGGGTTTTTATCTTTCAACAGCTTAGGTCGTACATAGTACATACTTAATTTAAATTCTATGAATTTTACTCTATGTTTGTGTCTTATAAAAGCATACATTTTATTCTGAAAGAAACCCATATTTTTATAAACCAATGGCAACATTTTGGCGTGGGATTGAGCTTATCTTTTGTAACTGAACTCGAGGTCCACTGTAAAAAACTTTTGAATCAAGTTGTCCATCTTTGAGATATCTATAAGATTATACTGTGGATTGGGAAGTGAATCGTCAAAGCGCTGAAGTGTCTTGACCTCTGCATATAAACTTCCCTAGAAGGGGATCATTTATTTGGCGTACAGTCCCGGTTTGCCAAACATAGTCTGTAATTGTACTGTATAGCTTACTCTAACTGGCTTCAAGTCGACCCGGTACTTGAAATGAACCAGAGTTTACAGGGTCCATGGTGTTCTCTCTAGGTACCTGGAGAATGTGTTTGTCTGCCTGGAAGGGGATATCAAGGGGAAAACTGTACTCAATGTATCTCTAGGTACCTGGAGAATGTGTTTGTCTGCCTGGAAGTGGATATCAGGGGGAAAACTGTACTCAATGTATCTCTAGGTACCTGGAGAATGTGTTTATCTGCCTGGAAGTGGATATCAGGGGGAAAACTGTACTCAATGTATCTCTAGGTAGCAGGAGAATGTGTTTGTTTGCCTGGAAGTGGATATCAAGGAGAAAACTGTACTCAATGTATCTCTAGGTACCAGGAGAATGTGTTTGTCTGCCTGGAAGTGGATATCAGGGGAAAAATTGTACTAAATGTAACTCTAGGTACCTGGAGAATGTGTTTGTCTGCCTGGAAGTGGATATCAGGGGGAAAATTGTACTCAATGTATCTCTAGGTACCTGGAGAATGTGTTTGTCTGCCTGGAAGTGGATATCAGGGGGAAAACTGTACTCAATGTATCTCTAGGTACCTGGAGAATGTGTTTGCCTGCCTGGAAGTGGATATCAAGGAGAAAACTGTACTCAATGTACAAGAATGCAAGGCAAGGGAATATATTGTATTTAATTTTGAATATTTACTTTAAATCCTAATTTTCTTATTCCTATATATTTACAACCTAAATGTGCAACACTTTGATGTTCAAAAATCTTACTTAGTTTTAAAACATCAAATGTCTAAGACATTATATTTCAAAGATATCAAAAGTTGTTGGCAACTAATCTGTTGTATCTCAGGATGTGATCATGGTTACTGCAATCTTCCAAATGAATGCATCTGTGAAGAAGGAAAGTATATTAAAGGACTTGTAAACGTAATTACAATTGACTCTACAAAGAGGCCAAAGCCAGATTTTCAACGCAGCGTACACCTTAATGTGCAGCTAATCATACAAGCAGATTTCGATACGTTTACACACACATACTCGACGAACATACAAAGGATGTAAGGGTACCGTTGTGAATCAGGAACTACCTTCAGCCTTCTTTACATGAAGAGTCAATTAAAATTACGCTTACTGTCCATTTAAAGATATAAAGTGACAATTTTCCTATTTGTCTTAAGAATAATCCCATTAAATAATAATATTGCAAGTAGAGTAGAAAATCACTTGATCAAATTTCTAAAAATGCATATTTTGAATTGTCTGGATAAAATCTGTTCTCATTGTTGAACATTTTTTATATACGTTAAGAAGTTGTGTTGTGAATTTCGGGATAAAGCATTGATATCCATCCTGTGCAGACCTATGGATTAATTTAGTTCCTCTTCGACACAGACTACACCTTATCTTTTCACAGGGTGGGCTACGTAGGCCTAAGTTGACCCGGCACGACATGCTACGTTTTTACGATAGGTTTTTAGAGTGCCATTTCACGGCCACTTGTTGAATATAATACCCATTTTGGGGGTTAAGTTTTACTACTTTGAAAGACATACTCCAATTTTAAACAAGAAACATGGCATTTATGAATTCAGTCTTTTTTTGAAGGTTTTGTGTTTCGTATCCAAAGGATCCTTAAATATCCCTGAATACAGATGTTTACTGATTGGTCGTGTACAGTCCTTGTACACAATAGAACATGCTGTGGAAAATATCGCATATTTTAGCTGATAAACGACCTCTGTAACTCTCTTACCTCTGCTCTTCGATATCCCATTATTGTATTACCTTGCAGGGATATCTTATACTGAGGGATCAATCATTTATCCTCAAATTCAAAACTGTCCACATTGGATATCGAGATTAAAGATACTCGACACAAAAGATCCCTTCTCAGATAGTTCTCTCCTTAATTCATCAATAAAGTTTGTAAAACCTGTCTGTACTCTGTACTTGGTTCTAACATGTTGATCCATTTCTAAAAATCTAATGAGATTATAACAACGCTTTTTGACCGGGAAATATTAAGACATTATTCTATCTAAATGTTATTTTATTCTATCAAAAATATTTTGTTTGGTGCAGCTAACTTTATAAACCAGAAGAAAACAGTGCACATCATGCCAGTGCCAGAGTTTTAATATCTACTTTCCATTCTATTGAGTTTTCTTTTCGTGAGATCGAATTTGTCTGGATAAGAATGTGATCTTTAAAATCCCTTAAAATAATATTCCAACCAAATTCAGAAATATTTAGAACCTAACGATCAACCCCGGGATTGCAGGAATATTGGAAAAGATCAAACTGGAATAATTTTATTAAAATTGAATATGAGAAGGACTGTGAAATAATCAACAATTCAACACATTTAGTGCTTTATTTTCTTCCACATTTAGTGCTTTATTTTGTTCCACATTTAGTGCTTTATATTCTTCCACTTTTCTAACGTTAGAAGAAGGTTTGCCAAGAGGTTCAAGACATAATGTTAATTATTTATTTTCTGAACTATGTAGGTTGGACTGGAACGTATTTATTTTCTGAACTATGTAGGTTGGACTGGAACGTATTTATTTTCTGAACTATGTAGGTTGGACTGGAACGTATTTATTTTCTAAACTATGTAGGTTGGACTGGAACGTATTTATTTTCTGAACTATGTAGGATGGACTGGAACGTATTGTGACACCCCAGTTTGTAAAGATGGATGTAGTTCTCATGGATACTGTAGGTAGGCTCAGGATAATATAAAAGGGACTGTTTGCGAATTCCGAAATCATGATTATGATTTTTAGTGCTGAAAAGAGACTGTTAAAAATTACATTTAATATTTGTTCACATAGTGATTAAGATACATCATTGAGATACATCTGTAATATATTTTACAGAGCTGTTTCGGTCTTACTGTAGTGTCTGTATCTCTAAGCAAGCCATATTAAATATATGTGATTATTTTCTTTTTATCGTTTTTTAGAATAGTAGAGCATAAGTATACCACGAGGATCCTCAAATATTTTCCAATAAATATGATATTCAGGAGCTAACTAATTGGAGAAAAAAATTTATTTTTAGAAATCCCGGTGAATGTATTTGTAAAGTAGGATACAGGGGTGAACTATGTGATGTGTGTGTACCATATCCTAATTGTGAAAATGGATTCTGTATTAAACCCTGGCAATGTTTATGTGATGAGGTAATGCTAAATCATTACTAATTACACATTCTTCAGGGACTGTCATTGTCATTTAACTTGACCTTTCATTTAACCCTGAAATTTGATATCTGATTATTAATTTAGAAGACATTGCAGCTTTTCCATTTTATATTTTCATAAGTAATTGATGGATATTTCAGGCATTCTTCAAATTCTTTGATATTTTATAAGCATATTCAGTTTTAAGTTAATTTTTAAATCAAGCAATAGAAATCATAAAATTATTATTATTATTATAAATGAATTCGCATAGTAATTTTTATTTTTTTCAGAACTGGAGCGGAGTGTATTGTAATGAAACTAGTGACCTAGGTTTAGATAAACCTATGAGTAGGAATTCTTTAACTTTCCCTTTAAAACCTAATTTGCCACAACCACGGTTAATAAAGAAAACAAATCTAGACTTGGATGCGTTAGTTGCCTCTATTTTGGCGCAATCTTCAAAAGCTGAAATTGCAAAACCTTCCTCGGCAGCAAAACCGGTAATAGCAGAGCCATCAACTACATCTCCAACAACTAAATCTCCAACAACAACAACAGCGTTACCAACAACAGAAAAGGCACCAAGTACATCAACAATGTTGGTAACTTCAGATTCAGAAGAAGATGAATACAGTGAAGAATCTGAAGAATCTGAAGATTCTGCTGATACGCCTAATGCTCTGGACGATCTACCTGCTGATCTTCAGGGTGATGGTCAAGGAGGTTTAGGAGGGTTTAGGAGACGACCAAGAAGGAGAAGGAAGAGGGTGAAGGGTAAATCTAAAGCAAAATCTAAAGGCAAAAAAGGAAAATTTAGGAACCCCGCCCAGGTACTCATAAAATATCTTTAACTCTTTTATTTCAGGATTTTAAGTAGGAATTAAATAAAAACATCATGATAACTTTTTCGCGGATTAGAAACACTGAAAAAGTACATCATTTTCTTCATTTTTTCTTAAAAACCAACATTTAAAAGGAGTGATCGCCTTAAATTAAAAGAGGTAAAGGCTACTAATTTCAATTTTCTTGTTTGCCTCTCTCAGGGGTCAATATAATTCCTTTTTCAATCCCATTTGGGATTGACAAATTTGAAAGAAATGGGGGCAAATTCTTTAATTGGGGGCAAATTTTTTTATTATTTTGGGATCGAGATAATCAGCTTTTTTGGGAATTATATTGACCCCTGGCCTCTCTATGTAAATAAATAGTTTAACACGTCTTATACCCAAAAGCATAAGACCCATACAAATTCAAAGAGTTGCATTTTTTCACTCAGGTCGTAAATAGATTCAGTTAAATTTTAAATAAATCATTCAGATATTACAGCCTATAAATGATGCATTCATATATAATTTATATATCATAAATATCTTTAAAAAAACTATTTTAAAATATTTTATGCTCTTACTAAATTTATATATACAAGCCTTAGACATAAGAGGGCGCTTCGCGCCCATCTTTTAAATTAATTGTGAACATGTTCTCTTTGTGTACATCGTAAAACAAAACAAAAATAATTCGCGGATTTTCACAAAAAATTTCGTGGATTTTCAAAATTTTAAAAAATTTAATGAAGATCGAATTTTTATGGAGACAAATATTTAAAATTTCAATCATTAATTAACCTTCCCTGGGGTCCCTAGATGTCCCACAAAAAACACCCAGACAAGCCAAATTTATATATAGATTAATATATATTAATTGTATATACCAGAAAAGGTTTAATTTAATTCAGGCGAAGATTTGAGAGCTCTGGGCTGAGCCAGATAAATGGATGAAACAAGACAGTTATTTTATAATTAGTTTTCACATTTTCAGTAATAAATTTATTTTTAAAATATATTT
The DNA here is from genome assembly GCF_000591075.1 of Eurytemora carolleeae. Lineage (NCBI taxonomy): Eukaryota > Metazoa > Arthropoda > Copepoda > Calanoida > Temoridae > Eurytemora > Eurytemora carolleeae. The sequence goes on from NW_019397187.1 coordinate 17,119, forward strand.
AGATTTAACGACAATAATTTGAATTAGGAAAATAAAATACTTTTTAAAAAAGAGTTTTTATTAATACATATTAGGACAAAGGTGATTGTTAATGTTTATAGACCTTAAAGTTGTCAACTTATGAATAAGGGGGAGTTAAGCTACTAAACCTAATCTCCTAAACATTATATATATTTTTAATTTTCCGGTTATTCATTGGTCAATTTATAAATTTACAATTTACAAGCATGTTTTTTATAACATTTTCTAACGTTCATCAATGAGAGACCGATTAAAAAACGGTTTAAATGCGTTTAACTCCATCTTAAAATTAATAGATCTGTTTAGAAATGGTTATCAACTTATTTGAATTAAAGTTTTTCTTTAACATCGAAGTTTTTTTACATTGAAGTGGGTCCACAAGAATCAGAAAACGTTATCACATTTCCAAATTACATTCTCCACCAGTTTGCTTTTTAACAACAACAGATGTAGGACAACAAAATCGGTTCGTTTAATATGTTTAATTGACAAACTTTGATTAAAGATGGTCCACGGAACACCTAGAGGCGGCTTATGGGGGGGGGGGTAAAGAGGTGACGTCCATCCACTTGGAAAATAGGGGAACGTCCCCTCTGGTAAAATTAGGAGCGCAAGAAGAGAGAGCAGGCACCTTCTAGCCCTTTTATTTTGATTTTTAAGATTACAGTGACAACCAGAAAACGACATTAAAGCAAAACTGAAGTGGATTTGATGTTGTTAGAAAGCTAAAACGTATATATTTAACTGAAGTGGATTTGATGTTGTTAGAAAGCTAAAACGTATATATTTAACTGAAGTGGATTTGATGTTGTTAGAAAACTAAAACGTATATATTTAACTGAAGTGGATTTGATGTTGTTAGAAAGCCAAAACGTATATATTTAACTTGAGTTGGAAAAATTACTAATAAATGACGGTTTGGTCTTTTTTACAATGTATTGAATATACTGCATTTAATAATTCCTCCCGGATTAAGTGTTTACAGATTCTTCACGTAGAACATTATTTTTAGGAAATGTTATGGCTGACCCTGCAGTTCAGAAGAATAATGAAAAATTGAGGAAGGCTTTTTATTATTTTTCAATTTCATTAGTTTAATATTCCTAAGACAGTAGTAAGTTCAGCTTTAGTTGGGGGCACAAGCTTTTGGCTGTCGTGCAACTGATTTGGCCACCGTGCCACAGACTTGGCTGCCGTGCCACAGACTTGACCGCCTTGCCACAGATTTTGCCGCCTTGCAACAAATTTGGCCGCTGTGCCACTGATTCGGCTGATGTGCCACAGATTTGGCCGACGTGCCACATACTTGGATGGCGTGCAACAGGTTTGGCCGCCGTGCCGCAGATTTGGCACAGATTTTAAGACGAAGGATCTGGTTGCCGTTGGTGCCTCAGATTTGGCAGGGTTGCAAAACGCTAAGGAGATAAAAATATGGCTGCTTCGCCAACATTGTATTTCTGTGTTGCAAGTAATCAGAACTCCTCAACGGCAAGGGAATTAATCATGCATTCTGGGTGCTAAGGACAGGCAGTCAACTTCTTTTCATAGCTCATATTTTTTTCCAAATTCCAAACAATCAAAACACTACGGAGATATTCGGAAAATATGAGCTGACCAGATATTGTTCTAAAAACACTACGGAGATATTAGGAAAATATGAGCTGACCAGATATTGTTCTAAACACTACGGAGATATTTGGAAAATATGAGCTGACCAGATATTGTTCTAAACCACTACGGAGACATTCGGAAAATATGAGCTGACCAGATATTGTTCTAAAAACACTACGGAGACATTCGGAAAATATGAGCTGACCAGATATTGTTCTAAAACACTACGGAGATATTCGGAAAATATGAGCTGACCAGATATTGTTCTAAAAACACTACGGAGACATTCGGAAAATATGAGCTGACCAGATATTGTTCTAAAAACTGTTTCAAGTGAGAGAATCAAAATAATGTTTTCCGCTCTCCAAAACTCAAAAAGGAAAAAATTATTAAGTAACTCCAGGAATGGAATTATTTAAAGAACAATATTTTAAGGAGCAATATTTCATAGTGACAAGAGTTTAAGAAGGACTAAAATTAAATAAATTTATATCTGGTTTAAGTTAAAAAATGTCGTCTTATAGTTATGCGCAATCTACAGGGTGTCCCAATAAACATGGGAATTCAGTGACGAATTAGATATCGTCTTTTTAAATAATTCTTTGATTTAGTGTAGCGATACCTACTGAAAAAGCTGTAATCCGTAAGGGTTTCGTCTGCTATGTTCACATTTTGTTTGTTTATGTTTTCACTGCATACGGTTGTACTTAGTGAAACAAGAAAATTGCAGTATAAAAACAGAGTAAACTTGTCCATCTTCACTGTTCATCTTGCGGAGACATTATATACACATCTTTACAGTCTTTTACCCTTTTCATAAAATAAACTCTATAGCAGACATAATAATATTAAGGCTTTTGAAATTAGGTATTACAAAGCTAATTCATAACAAAGACGATATCGAAATCGTCACTGAATTCCCATGTTTTTTTGGGACACCCTGTATCTTTATTTATGGAAACTGAGCTGAAAACTTTAGAATGGATAAACTTTAATCCTGACTTCCTGTTCCAAATATCCACTGTGGAAACTTTTCATTTTAGTCCTTAATCCACTTTTTTTCTCTCTCCTTGTATATCCGTTAGTTTTTTTTCTCCAATGAGAATATTTCTGTTCTCTCATTGGTTGCCCGCTTTTCTCTGATTGGCTGCTACAGTTTCTCAGATGAAAAAATATTAATATGAATTTTATCGTTTTTCATACACTTTTAAGATAATCTTGCAAGATTATGTTAATCTGGAGATCAAGAAAAGAGTGGATTAAGCGTTAATCCCGATATCCACCATTCAAAAGTTCCCAGCTCTGGTTATTTATTACAAACGACGTTACGCTCTTAATTAAAAATTGTACACCGTACAAATGTCTCATTGGTATCAAAGGAATTCTAAAATTTTTCTCCAGAATACTGCATTCTCAGTTCAAATATGTTACATGAGCAGTCTCTCCCTTTTAATCGTTTTAATTGATCTTTTTAATAAAGCGTTTTGTAAAATATCGTTTGATAGCGCAAAAAGTTAGCAAAACCATAGAAAAAAATATAACTAACATTTTTTTAATGTTAAGAATAAAATTATCCAGAGAAACCTCGTTATAAAAGTTAAATCAATTATTTATTTGTTTATTTGTTGTCAACCAAAGGTTTTTGGAGTAAAAAAGGAAAGGTGACTTCAATGTTATCACATGAAGTTAAGACTTCGATGTTGTACGGTTTATCTCATAGGATGGAACTTAGAGACAATTATTTGGAATATTGTTCACTTTTCTGACATTCAATATTAACTCCCTACCGACAGCTGTAAACTTGTTTCCATCCTTGGGAGATCATTTAATCTTACCGCTAAAGATGCTAATTAATTACAAGTTTCTAATTTGACAAAGTCATGGTTCGTCATATTTGAAGAGGTTTATATCGTCTTATTCTTTGCAGGTACCATTAATATGCCCATGAATTATTTCAACTCATTTGCGACAGTTCATCTCCCCTTAAAGTTTCATCATTTGAAATTCAAAAAATATGCAACTATTAGTTTTCATAAATAAATGAACATTAATTTCTGAAATGTATTATTCATGGGGGAAACGCAAAAAGAATTATTTTCTCTCAAATGTCGTTTTCCGTTCAATTAATCAAACTAATCAATATTTGTTTAAAACACAGATAAATTTTAATGTGTCATAACAGTGATTTTGATGTAAACAATTGTTTCAAAATTGTTAAAACATGGCCGGGGAAGATGAACTGTCGCAGGGAGTTGAACTGATGAACGACACAGGCCACTGATCAATTGGAAACCTAAATGAGGTTTAATGGACACAATTGTCGAAATTGACATAGCACGTAGCTGACGTTGTCCGTTCGATACTTTGCACAGAAATCCAACTTTTCTATCTTATCCAGGGGGTAGGGTGGGGGGCTGATTTTGCATTAATGGTACATGTCTCTAAGTGTTATGGTTTTTTTTAAATATTTGATGCGGCTCAAATATGTTTGGTTCCACAATGTTTCAATGTTTCAAGATTTAAGCCGATGCTCAATTGAAACTGGTTTTTGGCGAATTTGAGACGTATATCAAATTCATAAAATTCGAACTCTTTTTGTCTTAAAAGTTTAAATTGAAAATGCTCAAAAGACAACCAGATGTGTTTTTAGTTATTCTGATTTTTAAGGGAATTGAGGGTTGTTACCTGAATCCCTAACTTGACAACTTCGCCTTTCATTCCATCCACGTTTCTGTTGGATAAATTCAATTTTAAAACATATTTGATCAAGGTTACCCATAAAATCTGAGACTTCAATAACGACCTAAAACCTGCGTCATTTATGATTTGTAAATAGAATTATTGAATTTTGTCTATTGCTATGAAGAAAGTTTATATATTAAATACTTAATGGTTTAGCATTATACGAAAGAAATTTTCAGTTGAAGGAAGGAAGAAAGACTAATTTACAGGTCTCTGAAGTCTTATCCTATGAAAGTAACCCTGTTTGTCTCCCCTTCCTAAAAATAAATTCTTTTAAGATTTCTAAAGTAACAAGGATGGGTTGTATCATTATCCTGATTTTCATTTTTAGTACGTGGCAAAGATATTTAAAAAAATATTTTTTTTACAAATTTTGTTGATTTTATTAATTCTTTCTATACGGACTGCCAAGTGAAAAAATAAAAACACAATATGGATATTGCTTGTGCGGATATTGAGATCAATGCGTGATCTCACCTTTTTAATCTGATTAATTAATTAATGAGAGAATTGTCATGGGTTTGAATCCAGCAGGGATATCTAAACAAGAGGATTAATCAGAAACTCAAAAGGGTCCACAGTGAATATTGAGATTAAGCGAACTTAATAATTTAAAAAAACTAATTCTGAAAGCGTATCCACCCCCAAAGTAGGAGTTTTGAACGTCGAATTTGCGCTCAAACTCAGGATTTACAGATCTTTAAAAAGTTTAGTATGTCTCAAATGAATCCGAAAGAAGTTTTCCACAACACTGCATACTCAGTTCAACTACCTTACATAGCCGGTCACTCCCTTTAAGCATATTATGGACCAGCCAGAAAGTGGATTGGTGAACCAAGGAACTGAAAAAAAGAACTGCTGACATGTAATGTTGCACGGATAGTCTAGTTGGAAACCAGCTGAGTGAGGAACTATTGGCGCTCAGCCCCTGGCCCCCTCAGTAATGATATCTAGAGCTGAGTCCCACCCCTGGAAGATTAAATATCAGGATTGATACCATGGAGTACTTTTTTGATAAAAATTATCCATTACATTTTTTTACCAGTTCTAAAGTTTTATAAATCAAAATCTTTAAAACAGTAGAATTCTTTTATCATTTTCAAACTCTATTGGTTTAATGTTTTATTTTGGTTTAGGTAAAGCAAATTACTAATGTAAACCAGAAAAAACGTTATTCAGAAACGTCAAAATCGAAAATTAATCAAATTAAAAGCAAAAACATTTGCAAGTGTTAATGAAGATTGGTAAATTTTGAAAGGTGGTTGATTGAAGTTTGACAATCACTTGATGTAAGGGTTAATAAAGATTGAAAACATTTTAATGAATGTTTGATGATTTTTAAGGAGCGTTTAATTGATTATTTAGAAAAAAATGGTTGAAAAGAGTTTAATTAAATATTTGTTTACAGATAAGAATAGAGTTAATAAAGAAAAAAGGTATTTTTTTAATTAACCAAAAAATACTTTTCTTCTTGACATTATGTGAAACCCTTTAACACGATTGAGACGTTGTTTAGCACGTACTATATATTTTACGCTCTAGCAATAAGATTAGACCAGAACTTAAAATAACAACAACAAGATTCAATAAAACAATCAATATTTAATGAGTTCAGAGAACGGAAAGTTAGAAAGATTGCGCTGATGAAAGAAAAAACTACAGAATGAATTATGCTTATTGGAAAATATTTTGTATTTATCATAAAATGGCAAATCTTTGTTAAATTTAACAAACTCGGATTTTTCAAATTTTTTGTCTTTATGCAAAGTTAACACAATGTTAAATTATTTAAAATCTAATTAACTAAAAACAAAAGTCCAGAGCTGGCAAATTTTCCATACAAACTTTCAAACATTTCCTAGAAATAATTTACTAAACATATTTTTTAAACTAAAGAATGAAACCTTGGGAATGAAATTTTTCTTGCAACCTGGTGCCCAATAAACCACATATACCTTAAAACCAGGTGTCCCATAAAAACCGCACATCCTGGAATACCTTGAAACCAGGTCTCCCATAAACCTTATATCCTGTAACACCTTGAAACCAGGTGTCCCATAAACCATATATCCTGTAACACCTTGAAACCAGGTCTCGCATAAACCATATATCCTGTAACACCTTGAAACCAGGTTTCTCTTAAACCATATATCCTGTAACACCTTGAAACCAGGTGTTCCATAAACCATATATCCTGTAACACCTTGAAACCAGGTGTTCCATAAACCATATATCCTGTATACCTTGAAACCAGGTTTCTCTTAAACCACATATCCTGGTATACCTTGAAACCAGGTTTCTCTTAAACAACATATCCTGGTATACCTTAAAACCAGGTTTTCCATAAACCATATATCCTGGTATACCTTGAAACCAGGTTTTCCATAACCATATATCCTGGTAAACTTTGAAACTAGGGTTAACTTTACTGCTAAACAAAATGTACGGATCCAAGTAAGGCAGTAGGTCAGAATATAATTTTTTGAACTCTGTATTAAATGAATAAATGTTGTTTTCCCTCTCAATTTAGTTGATTAGCTTCTGCAGTACTATGAAACTATATAAGAAGAATAAAAAAGAATCACAGTTTTTCCATTTTATTTTGATAATGTACTGTTTACTGTAAATATGGATTTATTTTGGGATTTCCCAGCTTGCAATCAAATCACAGTTAGAAAATATCTGACGAATCGAACATTGTTGTACTTGAAAAATATTAAAATTTTGTTCACTCTAGCATTGTCTATATTTTGACATCAATTTACTCCCTCTACTGTTTACATTTTATTTCTTAGATATTAGTGTTTGAGATTAGTAAGCATTCTAACAAATTATACTATGATTCAATGATTTAAAAAATTAATAAATGGACTTTAAATGTTCAATTGTTCAGTTGGTTTATTCCAAATCTGACTCAAATAAATGAAAAAAAACGTTAAGTAATGTATAGAAAAAAAGCTGCACACCAAAACGCACTTAAGATTCCCAGTGCCCCACCCCTTCCCTCATTCCTTTCTTACAAAAAAGGGCTATTGGTAAAATATTTAGATTATTTAGTGTATTATTAGTCAACCGTGTTCTCTTATTAATAATAATTAGTATTCAAATCAATATTAGTATCTAGTATCCAGTATCTATACATTTATTGTTTCATTAGAAAGAAAAAATACGCTATAAGGAAGAATCCAGCAAGGATGGTGTGCTTGGCAGCATTCTTATTAAACATTCTTCTTCTAACAAGGGTCGAAGCTAATCTTTCAAACTCGTGGTAGGAAAAATATAAAGCTAAAAATTGAATGATATGATTAAAGCCTAAATAGATTTCAATTTGATTGGTAATTATGTTTTTTTAAGGAAAATATACAACATTTAAGGTAAAAAAGAAATTGAAAATACATATTTTGTTGTTTGAGTTTCAAAAATTTACTTAACAGTTTAATCTTTGAAGAAAATCACAAAAACAAGATTAGTGCTCTATGAGGCGGTTAACTATACAGATTTCCGGACCCTAAAAAAGGAAAAAGAAGATATTGTAATCGAGGGTGTATTTTTCGACCTACACAAATCCGCTATACTCCACTTCTGACCTTCGCAAAATCCGCTATGCTACACATCCGACCTACTAGCACGTGGTTTTACAGCTGCTTTATGGACTTTTGGCCGCAGCACCCGGCCCCCTAGCCTGTCCTAGCCGCGGCGCTCGGCCCTCTAGCTGGTCCTAGCCGCAACGCTCAGCCCAGAAATTATCTTAACCTAACCTAACCCTCAAATAATACAAAAATAAACAGCTGGCGTAGGTCTGACATTGTAGTAGGTCGCAAAGTTAGTAGGTCAGAAGTTCAGATAGGGGGAATGTTGCATATAGACGATGTAACATTACAATTGTAATCGAAGAGAAAAAGAGTTTTTAATGTTTTAGATTTTAAGGTTTCTAACAACTGTAAAATGTTTAGGACAGTTAAACGGATTATGATGATAGTGTTTGATGAGAAAACATTGTGCCCAGGTATCTGTTTTAAATAGGATAATCAAGAAACAAACAGTCAATACCTTCAGTTAATTTGTTGCGCCACTGTTTACAATACATAAGTATAAGGTCGCATTAAAAAGCAACATGATAAGAAATTGTCTATTGCGAAACTTTAAGAAATGTTCATTTGGATATTCATTTTTAAAATGTTCCCTCCATCTTTTATAGGAAGACTTACAAACAGGGTGTCCCAATAAACATGGTAATTCAGTGACGAATTCGAGATCGTCTTTGTTAAGAATCAGCATTGTAATACCTGATTTCAAAAGCCATAATATTATTATGTCTGCTAGAGTGTATTTTATAAAAACGATAAATGGTTGTGAAGATGTGTCTATAATGTCTCTGCAAGATGAACTGTGAAGACGGCCAAGTTTACTCTGTTTGTATACTTTAATTTTCTTGTTTTATTAAGTACAACCGTATGAAGTCAAAATAAACAAACAAATTGTTAACATAGCAGACGAAACTCTTACTCTCAGAAACTCTTAGAAAATCTACACCCTTGGGGTCTGTTTGTAAATGAAGTTTACTATAACAGATGAGAATTATCAGCATTGTTTTTGTTTTCATTCCATGATTCCTCCCAGTATATGCAGTACACTTTGTAAATAAAGTTATGTGGGTGCAAGGTGGTATATACCGAGCTTTCCTGGTATAGATATTGCTTAAGAAAACACCTTTTATATTTATGATTTCTGTGTCTTCTGTCATTTAATCTTCTGCACATACCAAGCTCTACATATTAGCTTTCTTAAATTACTTTTACACAGCTTTCGGCTCTGATCAACCAGCAAGTTTAACTATACTAAACTGTACTTCAGATCCAGGTTGGAGTGGAGAGAACTGTGATGAACCTGTTTGTACAGAAGAATGTGTACATGGATACTGTATAGAACCTGATATATGTAGGTATGCATGCATATTCAATACAAGGCAACCATATAGATAATTCAAAACTTAAGTTTCAAAACTAAACTGGCATTTAGGATCAGCTTCAAGTATTAAGATATGTCGGATCTAATTTAAACATTAAATTAAGTTAAGTTAAAGCTAGTAAAAATTTACTATGAATGGACACAAATAGTATTAACGTTTTTTTTTAATTTGGTCTCGAGTAAAACCTTTGTTTAACATTTTGTTTAGTTGTGATTCTTGGTATGTTGGGGACCTTTGTCAGTATGAATGGAAACATGCAGGTCTAAACTAATATTCAAAAATACAAATGAAACATACAAATAAAATTAGAAACACGTCTAAGCCAAAGTTTTCCCTAAAACCAGAATGTCTAAAGGTTTTTTCACTAAAAAACGGATTTTAGAAAATTTCAAAGATTTTAATTGTAAAAATATTTTCTGTTCATTTTTAAAAAAAATTAAAACTTTGAATATTTCGAAGATTTATAATTATCGTTTTTTTTCTAAAAATTATTATTACATACTACCTGGACTAACGAACAGACAAACAGAGATTATATTAATAGATAGATGATAGAGGTATGGAAAATATCAATAAAATTCATGAAATTTAAAAGAAACACAGTTTGTCTGGCGAAACTGCTTTTTGTTAATTTAGACAGAAATTATTGATCGTTTTGAATTTCATGGTCTTCTTTAGCGGAAAGGCAATAAGATTGGTTTAGATGTGTTCCTGATTAAACAAACGTGTGTTTAAAGTATTTTTAAATTTTTAAATACAGATTATGTATATCTTTAGAACTCATTTAGAATGGTAAAGTTTACATTGAAAAATACTGCACCTAACTACGATTATGTTCATTGCAAAAGTTTTTCTAAATTGGATTTTATTTAAATCTAGATTGTATAAATGGAGTTGGTCCCACTTGCGAATGTATTGAAGGATGGCAGGTCAAGTAATACAGATTAAACCTATTTAATGTACCATCATATACCATCAAGCTCTTATTTTTAAATATCCTGTTGACCCATCAAAATTAGATTTTAACTTGGTATTTCCAGACCACGGCCCAGTGGTCTAGGGTCAATTTGAATTCGTGACCGGATTGACTCCTAGTACCGGCCTTAGTGATGCGCGGCATGTACTGGTCTGACATTATCCTATGTTGGCCCGGTTTTAACTTTGATGGCGCGGCCTGACTTTTTACAGTACCTTATTGGCCTATTTGACCTACCCCACTGGCTTAGATTAGTGTGAGACAGTTGAACTTGAAGGCTCTTTAATATATATAAAGACAGGGTTACCCTCATGACAAGACTTCAGAGTAGACTGATTCACTGATTCTATCATTTTGATTCTTACATGTTTATTGGTTCCTCGTAGCTCTACCCATTTCGCTGTTTTGCGAAATTATTTAACACATCTATATAAAAGACCATATTAAAACCCTAGACGAAAATCAACTGTGAGATCTTCAAAACTAAGGTGTTTCAGGCAGTCTTACTGCTCGAGGATAATCCTGAACAACATTATATATATACTTACTACTCGAGGATAATCCTGAACAACATTATATATATACTTACTAATCGAGGATAATCCTGAACAACATTATATATATACTTACTACTCGAGGATAATCCTGAACATCATTATATATATACTTACTACTCGAGGATAATCCTGAACAACATTATATATATACTTACTACTCGAGGATAATCCTGAACAACATTATATAAAAGTTAACTTAGCGCGTAGCCTAATTCGATTTATCATCAAAGAATTAACATAATTATGAAAAATCAAAGAAGTGGTAACGGACAAGAAAGTTTTCAATGTTATTAAAATACTTTGTATTGTAAATTTGTAATATCACCGAAATATCAGTGAAAGTCATTATTTTATCTAAAAAGATCGCTTACTATTTCATCACCTTAACATTTTGTATGATTCAAGTTTTTCTTTTATACTGAAAATACTGGATTTCTTTGTTCCCAGAAACTCAATGATTTTGAACAATTTTTCTTGACAAAAACATCAAAAGGAATCAAGATTGATATTGAATTAAATTCTGATTAATCCTTTTAACCTCTTTTAATTTTTGCAAGCACTCCCTTTAAATTTATCTGAGGGAAAATGTTTAGGGAGAAACCTGTACAGAACCAATATGTAAAGATGGCTGCCACCCAATATTTGGTTCTTGTGAGGTAACTAAAAACTTTTTTGCTTATCTAGTTCAACATGGCCTTGAGGAAAATCTTGAAAGCAGCTGGGTTATCAAAAAATCTTTTTTTATGACATTTTAAAGTGAAGATTGAGTTCAGAGAAACCATCAATTGTATTATCTTATTAAACTGTTGTTGAACTGTTATTGCATATTGTGAACAAAAAAGTCTGAAAATTAATTGTAAAGTTATACAATTTTTGGACGCTAAAGATATTTCATTTTCCTCTTTCGGGGAAAGGGGGGGGGCACAGCGGTAACCGCCAAAAAAGTCCTTGGAAATAAAGTTTCCGGAAAAAAAGTTCTAAAATTTCACACTAAAAAAGTCCTGTGGAAAAAAGTCCTTTTATTAAAAAGTCTCCGGAAATAAAGTCCTACCAATTCGAGACTTTATTTTCTAGGACTTTTTTTCTGACTCTATTATGATTTTATACAAAAAAGTTCCTCGGAAAAAAGTTCCCCGGAAAAAAGTCCTCTAACAAGTGAAAATGCATGATTCACATTGGAAAAAAGTCCTGGTTGTAATCATCCTATCAATAATGGCAGGGTTTCAGGGGCTTGATATTTAAACACCCCAGGCTATATTCAATATGGAAAAAAGTCCTTTTTATGAAAACTTCTCAAACTTAACCTCATTTTCCAAATTACACCTGGAAAAAGTCTTTTTTTGAAAAAATAAGTTTCAAAAAAGAAATGTAAAATATATTTATTACACTTGTATACATTTATCACGAGTTTAGTTAGCATTTTCTTTTTCATATTACTTAAGAATATAAAATTAGCCCTGTGTATGATGTACATAGTACACTTGCACGGGGGATTTTATACACAACTTTTCAAATTTCCCGAGACTTAGGACTTTTTTATTCGAATTTATTTTCTTCAGGACTTTTTTTCCTGAGACTTTATTGGCAGCCCCCATACTATTTTAGGGAATAAAAGTCCCAGCTAGGAATACAAAACACAGGACTTTATTTCCAGTGACATTTTTTACAAGGACTTGAGAAAATTCGGACTTTTTTTCCAAAGTTTTTATTTCCAAGTTTTTTTTCCAGAAACTTTTTTTCCCGGGACTTTCTTACATAGATTCGGCACAGCATACTTCAAAAGCCTCATTGGGGAGTTTAGAGCATTTGACTTAACGCCCTTCGCCGCCCCGGTATCTTCTCATGCCCTTCTACCTTTTTTGCATCTTACTGAATATTTTTTTAGAAACCTGGAGAATGTACATGTACTCATGATAGTATGGGAGGTGACCTATGTAAAGAGTGTACACCTGCACCAGGTACGTAATTTATGTACATATGATAGAATGGGATGAGATCTACGTAGTACGTACAGAGTGTTCAACTGCACCATGGGTACATAATTTATCTACACATGATAGTATGGGATGAGATCAAGGAGTATGAGATAGAAGGGAGATACAACTGACGCGGCCCACCCTGCCATATGATTATGATTATACATGCTTTGCAGACGGGTACTCCATTAGTATAAGAAATATTTAGAATAGGTTATTGTAAACGCGGTCATTGTACATCAGACAAATATTTCTTATTCAAATGAAGTACCAAAGACTACACTGACTGCTCATACACTCTACCTGGATAGGCTGAGCAGGCCATAGTGTCCCGGCACGCCATGCTACGGTTCCATGCAATGTTTTTTGACTGACACTGGCCACTTGCATTCAAGGGTTAAGTTTTACAACTTTTAAATTTTAAACATAAAACATAACGTTTTTGAATATTGTCTATTTTTAAAGATTTTGCATTTCCTATTCAAGGGATCCTTAAATAACCTTAAATATTCGCGTCTATTTCATGAGACCTACGCACTGAGTGCACAACTGCACCCTGTACAACATTTCTGTACACGTAGCATATGATATGTATACTAATGATTATAATACTAAACAGAGTTTACATCTAATACAGATAAATTTGTTTTTACAAATGATAAAATTGAACATTGTAAAACTAGTATATGCTTGAAAGATTTATAAACACTTAATTTTGATCTCAATAATTAAGTAAAATAAAATAAAAATTCAAAATTTATAACAAAGTTAAATTGATTTATATTAAAACATCTCAGAAATCAGATGAATAAATGAATAAAATGATTAATTTAGATTATATAGTTATATTCATTAAAAGCTCAGATTTATATAAATTATTTATTCAGAATGTTTACACGGGACTTGTGAAGGTCCAGGGGACTGCATATGCAATCCAGGTGTTCTATTTTTTTTAATCATAGCTTGAGACTGCGTCCGCCCGTTCCTTCCCGTCCCCGTCTTAAAGATATTTGAAATATAAAGGTAAACATCGTAACCTCTTACAACATATTTAACGAATAAAAACTTTAAAATCCATGATATTTACCTTCTATTTTAGGTTTAATTAGACAATGCAATTTTAAGTATTTCAATGATTTTAAGTATTTTATTGTTGACTAATATGTATACAGGATTACCCACAAACTGTAAAGACGACCTGAAACTCTTTAAATATGATAATTCCAAGATTTAATAAAAATGTCCACCTTGATTATAGTCGTTTAATGAATTGTTTGTTGATTTGCTAAAGATCTAAACAAGTTAACAGTTGCTGGGCACAATGAATATTATGAGACAGATTGTGTAAATTCCATAGAGTCGTCTCTGAAATCTCATGCTTTGTGAGTAACCCTGTATAAATAAAACTTAAGGATGGAGGGAAGAGCGGGGGAAGAATTTGAATTTGAAATATTTTTCGATAATCGTTGATTAGGTTGGACAGGATATTATTGTGATACTCCAATCTGTAGTCCAGGTTGCCATCCGGATAGGGGATATTGCAGGTACACAGAGGTTAAAACTTTTGATGTTGTCAATCCGGGGATCAAATCTATAGCTTTAGTCGTCCGAAAACCTAAGATTATTTCTTTTGAATCTCGTGGAGGGAAGCAAGCAGTAATGTGCCTTCGGTTGGTCCATTTTTTGGTCGCATTTTGCCTTTATTTTCTATCAGGGTCCAAATTTGGCATAATGCAATATAGAAAGAAAAAAGACCAAAAACGATCCAAACCGAGGCGAAAGCGAACGTATGCTAATGATCGTTTTTGGATCGTTTCCCCAGATATTGCAAAGTTCAATCAAACCAAGCTTCGAAATAATCCAGGTTTCAAACCTTTGGAATAAAACGATCCAAAACGATTAACACTAATTGGAGTGATATATATAAATTGAGGGATCAAGCAAATTATCATTAAATTTGAAACTTGTCACAGCGGATATCGATATGATGCGTTCTAGTTTTGATCCTTGCATGTATTTAATGGCAAAACAAATAAGCATGAATGTATTCGACCGTTAGTACCTTTATGGCTGTAAATAGCTAGGTATAATGGAAAAATAGGTACAATTATAATTAATATAATGATAAAAATAATGATAATATAATAATGATAATGATACAGCTAAGACATTATGTCATTTAAATGACTCTAGGGAGTTAAATGTCATTATCAAACCCCAAACAAAATAAAATAAATAAAAAATTGAAGTAATAATTATATCAGCAACAATTAACGACCTGCCATAAACCATTGCATTGGTCAAGTGAATTACCACAAAAAATTGGGGTTTAGTTATAAAGTCGGGTTTATGGGTACACCTAACAGGCAGATAGTAGATGATAGATAAGGTCGCGATGTTTAATTTTACCAGACCAATGCAAAGCTTTATATTAGAACCGTAATGTGAACCCAATTTAAAATTTTATAATATTTGTTTATATTAATCCGTTTTCTAGAGCTGGACCGGATCTTTCTGTGATATTTTAAAAAATTCAACTCCTGAGGAAAAAAGTCTAAATGCAGAGGGAATCCATGGAAATGATTTTATTAAAGGACTTTACTCTGCTCTGGAAAATAGTCAAATCTATAGTTTATTTTCAAACGATAATTGGGATGATTCAAACACAGATGAACTGAAATCAAATGAATATTATAAAGCGTATGGTTACTCAGATAATGAAAACGCTTTTGAGGAATTTAACCCTGATAATTACAATCCTGATGTTTACAGCATATATGAATATAATCCCATGATTGAGGATGAATATGGGGATTATGAAACAGTTAAACCCAACTATGCTGGAATTAACCAATCCCCAGTAGAGGAGAGAATGATAATAAACAGAGGGCGGAGAGGAGGAACGGGTAAAAGAAATGGAAGACAAGGAAGATCTGGAAAAGGTAGGGATGGGCGAACTTAAAAAATGTTCTCCTTGTTTTGTTTTAAATATAAAATCGCTTCAAAAATGCAAACTTGTATTTTGTCTCACTTTGAAAATGATTTTAAACAGAAAAGACCAACTGGAAAAAGCAACTGGAATGAAAACTTTGGGATTATTGTAGTGCATAAAAATGTTAAAACAAAAAATTTAAAAAATCTTATACCATAAGCTATAACGAAAACCGGATTTTTAATATTTTTTTTTAAAATAAGTTTTTCGTTTTATATCAAAACAATCAATGATTCGTTTATGGTATCTATTGAAACCATTATGATTTCCGAAAAGAATTAAGAAAATAATAAACAATGTGTATTAAAATCGTGTTCTAAAACTATGTCCATCTCTAGGCAAAGGAAGAGGGAAAAGAAGAAGTCTCAGGACAGGTAAAATACAACCCAGAGGACGGATTTTAGCCAGTCCTTATCGAAGAGGGGCTGAATATGACAACTCTAATGTTGACTCATTAGAGGAATATTTTGAAGACAGTCCTGAAGTTTTAGGAATCCAAACTGGAAATACTATTGTAAAGCTTAGTCCAGATAAACCAGTCTCAAGATCTATGCCAAGAGAAGGTTCTAGAAGTTTATCAAATGACCAATATTGGAGTAATGAAGAATTTGAGGAGACTGAAATCAATTCGGAGTCGAGAAACAACGCAAACGATTTGGAAATAGAAGGTTCTGCCGATCTTATTTCAAATGAAGACCTAACCACAGATGATTTAGCTGAAGTATACGATAATGAGGAAGCAGACGAAGATTCATCCTTTCACGATGATTACGTGGTCACAGATAATGATTTTAATGATTTAGATACAAACAGGTTTCCTGGAAAGGTTGGGAAAGCCAAGTCAAGAAATGGAAAGATTGGAAAAGTAAACAGAGGGAAAGGAAAGGGTAAGCAAGGAAATAGGAAGGCAGCAAAGCTGGGAAGAGCGAAAGCAAAAGCTAAACTCAGAGTTCTTGGAAAAGCTAAATTTGGATTCGGAAAAATGTAAAGAAGGTAAATTTAAAAAAGCATTTAAAATTTGAAAATATTTCATTATTAATTTGTTTAGGAAAAATTTGTATCTGGTAAACTGGATTGTGCAGATTTTGTATTTTATTTGTTAAATATTGAAAAAATAAACTGAGTTTCACAAATTTTAAAATACAGTTATTATCAAAGATAATATATATATAGATATGCAGGCAGGTAGAAACCTCCTTCCTAAATTGCTTGTAGCAGACAGCTAATTTTTGTCCCTCTGAGATAAAGTGCAAGGAGAGACATCTATAGCAAATTGATTACTTTCTATTTTCCTTTCTCCCCTTGCTGCCATCTGTAGGAAATACGCATTTGTGTTATATAAACATACAGTACGCGTATTGCATCCTGTATAGTTCAAGTGATGCTATCTGGACCTGTTTGACCAATAAAATTAAATTTCAAGGTAAAACAAACATACAATACGCGTTTTGATTATGTTATGCAGTCAGAGAGAAAAAGATTTAAATGTTTTAGACAAGGTGAACTTTGAAGACACCTTTTTCTAAAAATGGAGATGGCTTTCAGGCTCAAATTTTGATTTTTAACAGTTCAATGAACATAAAATACAGAAATTTTGCAGTGTAGTGGATTTTTTTAAAAATTTTAATCCTGAATTAAGTTTTTAAAAGCCATTGCCTCGGCAAATTTAAATATGCAAAAATATTTGCAGAACTTCTTCGCAAAAGTTGTGAAATCGGCTTTCTTTTGTTAAAGGCTTTCCAAAGAGTTGTAAGAAGTCAAAATCCAATGACCGGAGGTAGGTCTAAATATAGATTTAGTCAGGTAAAGGTAAGATAAGGCATTCAGGCAATGTGCCTGAAGACTCAGGCAGTAGGTATAAAATCCCCACTTTGAGCCAAAAGTGATGGGCATGTGTTAGTTAGAAAACTCAAAAAGTTTGAAGAGCCTCAGACCAATACTTTTATAGTCTCCAAAAATGTCAGGGGGAGGGTGGTAACCTAAACCCCCCGAGAACTTTTG
>NW_019397187.1:35427-63383 GCF_000591075.1 Eurytemora carolleeae
AGTAAAACAAGAAAATTGCAGTATACAAACAGAGTAAACTTGTCCGTCTTCACTGTTCATCTTGCGGAGACATTATAGACACATCTTTACAGTCTTTTACCGTTTTCATAAAATAAACTCTAGCAGACATAATAATATTATTGCTTTTGAAATTAGGTATTGCAATGCTAATTCATAACAAAGACGATATTGAATTCGTCACTGAATTCCCATGTTTTTTGGGACACCCTGTACCTTAACTGGTTAATATAAATAAAACACTTCGGGCGAAGAACTATTGAAATGAGTCTTTGCCACAAACTTAAATTGGCTAATCCTTCTATCTCTGTAACCTGATATTAATCTTGGATATTTCAAATTTCAATTATTTGATCACACAGAACCCATAGTTTGAAATATCAAAGGTCTACGACATCGGGTTGCAAAGGGATTAGAAAATCAGAGTATGAATATGCAGGAACAGTTTTAAAGAGTTCCTTATAATTATTTGAATAAAAAACTAAATATCTGCAACATTCCATCATCAGAAAGCGAAGAATACGACATTTGATGAACTCTTTCGATATATTCGTTATCAAGGGTTTCACTGTATTTAGTCATTTCATGAAGATAGTGTAAAGTCCAGTTTTTCGGCAATTTGACCACCATTTTGAAGATTGAACCTGGATATAATTCCAAAGGCCAAAACTGTTAAATAGCGCTGATCCACCGTGATAACTTTTAAAGGAATCGAGTCTTTGCTACAAACTTTGCTGCAACCTGATGAAAACCTTTGATAGTTCAAACTTAGCTTATTTAATCCACGAATTCATCATTTTAAAATATCAAAGGTCTACGACATTAGGTTCCAAAGATAAAGGGATTAGAAAATCAGAGTTTGTGAATAAGATTCTTGAAGATTACGACCCCATAACAATCAGGTGGGAACTGGCTTAATCTGTAGGATTGCACAAGATCATAAATCAAAAGTTTTAACCCCAGTTGATTGAGGCAGTTTTTAATAATGGGTTAGATGAAACTCTTGTATTTTGGATATCGAGATCAATGCTTGATCTAGATTTTTTGTTAATCTGCAGATTAATCTTAGTCTAAAATTTAATCCTTCTTCGATATCCTGTTTCGTAATTAATCCCTTAAGCGATAATTGAAATGAAGACATTAAGCACTGATCCTCAAATTAAAAGTGCCCACAATATATATCGAGATTAAGCAATATGGATTATGGGTATCTAACACAGAAGTTTAGATTAAACCTTTGTGGGGCAGAGAAACGACTAAGCACTTTAGAAACTAGATCAGCCTGTTCTGTGTACTTAGGGTTTCCAATTGAAATTCCGTCACGCGAAATTGCGCGGGATTACAGGGATTGCAATTGCGCGCAAGTAAAATTCAATTGCGTTGGAAACACTAGCCATCTCTATAGCTTTTTGGGCTGGTTCGTTTATATCTTTTTCCAGAGTAAACCTTTTGGATTATTTATTGATGATTTTACAGATTTGATTGTTTAAATCTGGAATAATAAACCACCTGCTTGTACAGTATAATGTAGAAGGTGTCCCAATAAGCAAGGGAATTGAGGGACAAGAAGGTATTTGTTAAGAAGTAGCATGGTGTATAATTATATACCTGATTACAAAAGTATAATTATGTTAAGATGTAGCAGTGTATATACCTGATTACAAAAGTATAATTATGTTAAGAAATAGCAGTGTATATACCTGATTACAAAAGTATAATTATGTTAAGAAGTAGCAGTGTATATACCTGAATACAAAAGTATAATTATGTTAAGAAGTAGCAGTTTATTTACCTGATTACAAAAGTATAATTATGTTAAGAAGTAGCAGTGTATATACCAGATTACAAAAGTATAATTATGCTAATAAGTAGCAGTGTATGTACCTGATTACAAAAAGTATAATTATGTTAAGAAGTAGCAGTGTATATACCTGATTACAAAAGTATAATTATGCTAAGAAGTAGCAGTGTATATACCTGATTACAAAAGTAAAATTATGTTATTTACCTGATTACAAAAGTATAATTATGTTAAGAAGTAGCAGCGTATATGCCTGATTACAAAAGTATAATTATCTTAAGAAGTAGCAGTGTATTTACCTGATTACAAAAGTATAATTATGTTAAAAAGTAGCAGTGTATATACCTAATTACAAAAGTATAATTATGTCTGCTAGAGTTTATTTCTCTGTAATTTGAAAAGGGGAATTTAATGGCTCCCCGGTATTGGATATTATAACTTTCGATTTAAAATGTTTAGTTCAAAAAGCATGGATAAACATTATCATGGAAATAAATAGGAATTTTGTCCATTAACAGATTCTCTTTGTCTACGTGTAAACTTTATTGTATTGATATAAACGCCGACACTGTATAAAAGATTTAAGTTTTTGAACTTTCAAAAGATCCCACAAAAATAGTTTTACTTTCAAATTGTTTACAATAAACATACTTCATAGAATTTGGTGCAGGTGCCTTTTATGCGTCAAACCCTACACGACTTTAAAAAACGAACAAATTTTCTTCTACTCTAAGATGACCTAAGAGTCGGATAAAATGTCGTCCTCGATGATGCTTTTTTCGATTTTGTGATTAAAAACACCAACAATATATTAACATGATGCTTAACACGTTCAGTTTCAGACTGGTCGGTACTCACTTTGTAGCTCATTTTGACAATCAAACGTAGATTTATAAAATGTTACATGGATAAGGGGGGGGGGCCAAAAATAATATGAAACTTTAATTACGACCTAATGTAATGAACGCAAAGTGGCTGTTTTTTTCCTTCAATATAGCTAGTTTTGAAATGACAAACTAAGTTATTTGACACAGATTAACAACTAAATAAGTTCTGTACAGTCGTCTTTTCAGTCTCGTCCTTTGTGGGTAACCCTGTATGTTTGTTGCCTTCGGCATGTTTAATAAAACATTGAATTTCGTTTTTATTAAAAACTTTTTTCTCGGCACAACAGGCGATCTTGCAATGCTTTCTTTTATACTTTGGTAATATAATATCAAGTTACCCTGTAAAATAATATAGTTTATTCATTGAAGGAGCTGTCAGCATACTAATCATGAAGTTGATTCCAGTATCATTTTTAAAGGATTTGAGTCTTTGCCACAAACTCTGATTTTCTAATTTATAATAAAAGGGATAACCTCTATGATTCCTAATTATGAAAAAAGTGTCAGAGGAAAAACACCGTGTATCTATTAACTCTGTATGAAGTATATTCTACCATGATGTGCAATTCTAATTTATTATCTGTATTCATAATATTATTATCTTAACTATTTTGTATGTTGACTCAGCCGGGCTAGCCCGGTCAGTTCATTTTACCTGTTTATAAATAAAGTAGTTGAATATCATTAGTTGATCAGAACGGACGTATACAGAGCCTTGAGTTTTGGCTAGAGATTTAGTTAGAGAGAATCTCATTAGACTTTGAGTTAAGTAATCGTTAGAGAAGTAGCGTCTAGATTTGTTACAAAAGTAAATCTCATTAGACTTTGAGTTAAGTAATCGTTAGAGAAGTAGCGTCTAGATTTGTTACATGTAGACCGTGTATACAGTTTAGTATTTACAGTACACGGTGCACCCATGTATGGTACACTGTACAATGTACTACACCGTATAGTGCACTCGGTACATGGTACACTGTACCATTTATTTTTTCCTGTTAAATTATGTACAGGAAATAAAAAATGTTATAATTTTGAAAGAAAAATAGACTAAGCAATGATGATAAATAAGCTTTAAAACAGCTGTTCTTATGTCAATTTAATACTATAAAGATAATTTAAAGAAAAACTTCCTACAATATATGCATAAGACATAATCCCTGGTGCTATAGCAAAACCCATGGAAGGCGAAATTTTTTTCTTAGAGCTATTTTTCGACCATACAAATAAAAAAAGATAAAAAATACTACTTATTTATACACCTAACTTCCCCGTCATCTGTACAATAGTATCTATCTGTATGCTGGAGATAGTAGGGTTGACATCTTACATCAGAGTAGACCCAGGCGTATAAAGGATTCCAGTAGGGACGTGATTTCTCCTCACTATAGTAAATATGAATTTAGGGTCTTTTTACCAATGAAAGTAGAGCATACCTATGAAAGGAATTGTAAACCTGTGAAGAGGAGTGTAAACCTTGAAAGAGATTGTAAACTTTTGAAAGGGATTGTAAACCTTTAAAAGGGATTGCAAACCTTGAAAGGGATTGACAACTTTTGAAAGGGATTGTGAACCTTTAAAAGGGATTGACAACTTTTGAAAGGGATTGTAAACCTTTGAAAGGGATTGTGAACCTTTAAAAGAGATTGACAACTTTTGAAAGGGATTGTGAACCTTTGAAAGGGATTGTAAACCTTTGAAAGGGATTGTGAACCTTTGAAAGGGATTGAAAACTTTTGAAATGAATTGAAAACTTTTTAAAGGAATTACAAACTTTTGAAAGGGATTTAAAACAGACAAGATGAATTTAGATATAGAAGATATATATTACGGTAAACTAGAAGTCCTGGTGAAAGTCCTGTAAGCCAGAACTTTTAACCATGTTTTTTTACCCAATAAACGGAAATTTTTCGTATTTTCTATTTATACTTTTTTGTTGGGGTAATATTCTTTAGTTTATGTATTAGGATGATGTATTCGGCCGAACCTACCAGTGAATGCCAGGTTTCGTAAAAATGTTGATGAGTTGACTCTAGTACCGTGGTTTAGGTGATAAACTTATCATCTACTATGAATTTTTTATTTAAACCATAAAGTTTTGGTATCTATTCCATGGTTTTTTATCATTTAAACTATGTAGTTTATTACCTGAACTATCTGAACCTATCTCTAAATGTGTCTCGAGTTTATTACCTGAATCATGGAGTTAATCTTTTAAACTTAGAAGTTTATCATCTGAACCTAGAATAGTATCATCTGAACCTAGACTTTTATCATCTGAACCTAGACTTTTATCATCTGAACCTAGACTTTTATCAACTAAACCTAGTAACTCATCATCTAAACCATGGATCCAAAGCCAACTCATCAAGATTTTAACAAGTTCTGACTTTCTCTGGACTGCAAATCTGAATTAGTACAAATCTTTAACGTGGATTTTTTCAGGATTACCTGGGTCAAAGATTTTGATATTTTCATTTTGAAATCAGTTGGACCCCATCTTTACCGTAGAATTTATTTCATCTCTGAGCACGCACTTCATGTCTTGAAAGGGTTAAGCCTCAATGTGATATGTTATCTATATACAGGGTGTCCCACGAAACATGACAGTTGGTGAATAGTTTTAAATTTCTTCTTCCATAATTTGTTAAGTTCTTTGATACAAAAGAGAATAGTAATAAATAAAACATGTCAGTCATTTTATAGAAAATTGATTTCAAAGTAAAGTATATTTGAGTAAAAGAGTTTGTTAACGAAATAAACTGAAAAAAGTCTTTAATATCTAATGGCCAAACAGTGGTACCCCGGGAGTGACATAGGCTAAAAAAACTACATTACAATTATAATTATAGCGCGGGTAACCGGTGGGAGTAACTTTGACTATGAATAATAATATAAATCTAGTTGGGCAACGCCGGGTACTCCAGCTAGTATTACATAGGGTTACATAAATACACATACTCATTGCATAATGTATTTATGTATGTATGTACAGGGGGTGAACAATAACATTTAGATTTATAATGAGATGGTGAAATGTTTACACGAACCTAGGTTTATTATCAGCTAATTAGGTTGAGTAACATCAACACGCCTATTAACAATCATAAAAAAGATTCAAAACATAGAGTTTTATCAAAACAAAGTTCAAGAAAAATTTGAAAATATATTAACTTGGATTTACTGAACATGATGGTAGGTTACTAAAAATAAGGTCATATGATTTATTATGGAGCCCAGTCCCACTGTCCATTAAAAATTACACAATAGAAAATGCAACAAATTCATTCTAAACAGTGGAACTAAAATCATTTTCTTTTTGTTCTATGATAAAATGACAATCATTGATTTTGCAATCTGCAAGAGATTTTTCTTTAGGAACTTTTGATCTCGATATCTACATTGGGCACTTTTTTTTTTACGTAGACTCTCTTAATTTTGGAATCCCACAATTTCTTAGTTATCTCATTTGTTGAACGCAAAATTGCCCGGCTTCTGATTGAATGTTCACTGGAAATCTGATTGGCTGCACTTAAGTGTCGAATAAAGATTATCAACTGACTTAAACACAAAAGTTTTTACCTCTTTTTCGATTCACAACAGTACTATCTATCTGAGTAATATCGAGAAATATATCTCTTAATAAATGTTTAATTCAACGAATTTCCTGCATTGTCCTCTCTAATAAAATAAATCCGCAAATCATCTGTACAGAGAAAACGCATTTGAAAATAATCAGTTTTCAAAACAAATGGATATATTATCTATCTTTAATTTAACAAAGTTTTTAAGTTATAAATCTGACGTCTCACCCTGTTAATGGAGGGTTCCAAGAATTATCACTTACAGTCCCATTCAAGACTTAAAATTATTTTTTAGATGTTTAGGCTTTATCGCTACTTATCAGAAGATACCAAAACGTACTGATAAAACGTATCCGTTATCTTAATTAACAAGTTAAAAAAGCAATAATATCCAAAGACGTTGCAAAAATTACACCATCTTTGATAAAATCCGTTATTGAGCTGATCTTAGCATATCATTATTATCAGCCTATACAATATCAGTTACGTTATAGGTGTTTCATTGATTACTAATTAGCTTTATCAAGTTATCAGTAAATAAAAAGGTAAAATGTTAAATATATGACTGAAAACAATTGTAAAAACACTCGCTTAAAAAAATTTCCGAACCATCACCACTTTATGAGACTGACAAGATGTTTGTTTTCAATGCCTGATTTTTTTAACATTTTAAACTAGAACCGACACAACATGACTTCACGTCAAATTAAAGTGAATCTTAAGTTTGATTAAAATCTTACATATTTTCAATTTATCCTCCCCATTCTGAACAGCTGTTGGGAATTTCTGATCTGTATCAAAATAAATTAGCTTTTCTTTTATTTCTGTGTACTTGCTATTTAGATTTTAGTTGAATGTTTTTTGCTCTGTGTCATTTTTAATTTACGACTTTTAAATATTTGAAAAACATCCCTAGCTTGTCCTAGACGCAGTGCGCGGCACAGCCTCTCTTGTAGTTTACAGCTCCTCAGAATGTCTAAACTAACCCTGAATAATATAATACTGATGTCGTAAAGCAAAAATTGACAAGAGCAAATATGCCTCAGGATTCTCAAATTCCATAATTCAGTTTAATTTATTATTGTCTATAAGATTTTTTATAACAATAATCCGTTTTGGTGAGGAAATCTGTATTTAAGAAAGTGTTGTGAGCTTGTTTATATTCTAGACTATGCTAGAATTGACTCAGCTTTATCATCTTTCTTTGGTAGTTAAACCCCCGGACAAATCATTATATTTTGAAGGTCCATGATGGTAGGTTCATTATACTCTTCTCTCTCTTAAATAATATGTGTAAACGACAAAATAGAGTAAAGGAGTTGGGTCTTTGTCACAAACTTTCTAACTTCTATATCTATTAATACCCATTGATATAGATCTTATTTATTTCAAACTATAACTTCTGTGAGATCAAATAATCAAAGTTTGAAATATCAAAGGTTTACACCATCAGGTTGAAAAGGTATTAGAAAACTTGTGTTTGTGCCAAAGATTCAATTCCTTTCACTTTCGATTGAAATCATATGTTTTAATAACAACTCCTCTGATTGAAATCATATGTTTTAATAACAACTCCTCTGATTGAAATCATATGTTTAATAACAACTCCTATGATTGAAATCATATGTTTAATAATAACTCCTCTGATTGAAATCATATGTTTTAATAACAACTCCTTTGATTGAAATCATATGTTTAATAACAACTCCTTTGATTGAAATCATATGTTTAATAATAACTTCTCTGATTGAAATCATATGTTTTAATAACAACTCCTCTGATTGAAATCATATGTTTTAATAACAACTCCTCTGATTGAAATCATATGTTTAATAATAACTTCTCTGATTGAAATCATATGTTTTAATAACCTCTGATTGAAATCATATGTTTTAATAACAACTCCTCTGATTGAAATCATATGTTTTAATAACAACTCCTCTGATTGAAAAGTTATCGAAAAGAACAAAAATGTTTTGAGTTTCTTGTATTCTTGATTTACTTTTTTCATACTTGTGCAAAAACAAAGTCAAAACCAGAGGAGCTACAAGGTTAAAAATTCGTACTAGTAGAGTGTATAATATATATTGCATTAAGATGAGAATCCTGTTGCTTGTGTTGGCGTATTTCTGTGTTTTCTGCTCCGGAGCACAATCTTCTAAAAATATTAAATCCATGGAATCAAGGTGAGTATATGTACAAGGTGTCTCTTAAAAAATTTGTTTAGGATTTTTAGCTTACTAAACATCGTTGTATTTTGTTAGAAAGTGCATCTATAGTTTGTATAATCCCCGTCGTCGTCTATTAACATTTTTCTCTAAAATGCCGTTTTAAGTATAGGACTAACATTCCTACCTGAAGCACTTTTTAACACAATACAACGATGTTTATTTGGCGAAACACACGTTTTTAGAAACACCCTGTATATGTATACATGTACATGTTATGTATATGCAGATTCATTTTGTTTATGTATTTCTATAAAAACTGAGAAACGAATGTTTTAAAGTCTTGAGCTTTAAGGTTTAAAATCCCTTTCACTGTTTAAAATCCCTTCCAAAGGATTACAACCCCCTTTAAGGTTTACAATCCCTTTCATTGTTTAAGATCCCTTTCAAAAGTTGTCGATCCCTTTCAAAGGATTACAACCCCTTTCATTGTTTAAAATCCCTTTCAAAAGTTTCCAATCCCTTTCAAAAGTTGTCAATCCCTTTTAAAGGTTTGCAATCCCTTTTAAAGGTTTACAATCTCTTTCAAGGTTTACAATCCCTTTCACAGGTTTACAATTCCTTTCATTGGTATGCTCTACTTTCATCGGTAAAAAATCCCTAAATCCATGTTTACTATAGTGAGGAGAAATCCCGTCCCTACTGGAATCCTTTATACGCCTGGATCTACTCTGATGTAAGATGTCAACCCTACTATCTCCAGCATACAGATAGATACTATTGTACTGATGACGGGGAAGTTAGGTGTATAAGTAAGTAGTATTTTTTTATTTTTTTATTTTTATGGTCGAAAAATAGTTCAAAGAATAAATTTTCGCCTTACATGGGTTTTTCTATAGCACCAGGGATTATGTCCTATGCATATATTGTAGGAAGTTTTTCTTTAAATTATCTTTATAGTATTAAATTGACATAAGAACAGCTGTTTTAAAGCTTATTTATCATTATTGCTCACTGCTCAGTCTGTTTTTCTTTCAAAATGCACCATACGGTGTATTACATTGTACAGTGTACCATACATGGGTGTACCGTGTACTGTAAATACTTAACTGTATACACGGTCTACAGAGTAAATGTACATAGATACATGGTGTTTTTCCTGTGACACTTATTTTCATAGTTAGGAATCATACAGCAGGTTATCCCTTTTATTCATAACATCCCTTCAATATGAAGTTTGTGTAAAAATCAATTTCTCCAAGATGGCTGGTCTGGGAAGAACTGTGATGAACCGGTTTGTGGAAATGGATGCGGGCATGGTAAATGTGTAGCTCCAGATATTTGCAGGTAAAGAAATTGAGTCTTTGTAACAAAGTCTGATTTTCTAATCCCTACATTTTTTACACCTGATGGTGTGGTTAACACCATTGATATTTCAAACTTAGATTCTATCATCTACAGAATTCATAGTTTGAAATATCTAAGGTCTACGGCATTGGGTTAGTTTTTGACAATGACTCAATTCCTTTCTAAAGAACATTTTTTGTCAAGATAAAATTGGAAAACACCTCCTTTCAATATATTTTGTATATATAAAATATATATAGTATTTTCAACTTTTTCAGTTTAAATATACATTTTAGATGTTTAAATATATATTTCTTCCAAGACAAAAAGTTTCATATATATATATCATTGTTTTTATCCGGAAACTTGATTTATAATTTGTGGAATTGAATTCTATTAAAATTCATGGTTTCAGTTTCGTTATATATTTTTATAATTTGTGGAATTGAATTCTATTGAAAATCATGGTTTCAGTTTCGTTCTAGATTTTTATAATTTGTGGAATTGAATTCTATAGAAAATCATGGTTTCAGTTTCGTTATAGATTTTTATAATTTTTCAGATGTCACATGGGCTGGCAAGGAAACAGTTGTGAGCAGTGCATCAAACATCCAGGTCTCATTAAATTAAGGATTTTTTATTAAAAGAAAAATCTTGAATACATTTTGTTGCTAGGATGTAAACATGGATGGTGTGATAAAGCTTTTGGATGCACATGTGAAGATGGCTGGAAGGTTTGTTCTCCCCAAGATTTTTTAGAAGTTCAAAGAGTTCCTTCTTCAAAGACCCATCCCCCCCTCCGCTCAACATTTATATCTTATTACCATATAAAATGTTTTCTAAAATTCTTCCAAGCTTATTTAAATATAATATCTAGGGATTGGATTGCAGTATTCCAAAGTGTTCTGACGGATGCTCTCATTTATACGGATTTTGTGATGTAAGTATAATTATAAACTACACATTTTCTAAATAGATCCATTAATATCATTGCAATAAACTCAAGATTTCTAATATCTTTGCAATCAAATGTCAACAACGTTGAGTTTCCAAGATAAAACTCAGTTCCTTCGAATAAATCAAGGAAGAGAAACAAATATTTTTTTTAAAGAAAAGTTTCCTTGTTCCTGGTGCAAACTGTTTATATTTGTCCTACCTTTAGGTTCCTGGTGAATGTATTTGTAAACATGGTAGCGGTTACCAAGGAGAGAATTGTACTCAGTGTACTACTTTAGAAGGTAATATTTCAACTTGGTAAACAGCGGTTACCAAGGAGAGAATTGTACTCAGTGTACTACTTTAGAAGGTAATATTTCAACTTGGTAAACATGGTATGGTTATCAAGGAGAGAATTGTACTCAGTGTACTTCTTTAGAAGGTAATATTTCAACTTGGTAAACAGCGGTTACCAACAAGAGAATTGTACTCAGTGTACTACTTTAGAAGGTAATATTTCAACTTGGTAAACATGGTATGGTTATCAAGGAGAGAATTATACTGAGTGTAATAATGCCTATTCAATATATCAATGAAAGGCATGATACATTTTTGTACAAAGTATTCATTGCAAATGAATACTCAGTAACGGGCGTAACGTAATACCCTTTCACCCGTTTTAAAGGCTCCAAAATGTTTTGTCTTCTCAATTTTAAACTTGCCCTGGAACATGATAGAAATGAAAATAAATCATATTGTTAATTCATCCCACTCTAATTTTCCCAACACTTCCTTTTATCTACTTATTTTTGTAGTAGATTACTTATTTAATATTTGTTGTACAGGATGCCAGCATGGATACTGTAATAAATCTGGAGAATGTATCTGTGATCCATTTTATTCTGGAGATCTTTGTGATTGTGCTGAGTGTAGTGAAGGTTGCCATAAACATCATGGATACTGCAAGTAAGAATACATTCCAGATTTCAACTTTTTCTATCGCTTACACATCATCCAGACAGAACAAACACTAGGCTGGGAGGATATCAGAAATATGAAGACGACATTTAAAAGATTATTTTCTTTATTGTTCCTGCGAGGGGGGGGGGGTAAGCATTACAGTGAAACTATGCGAGGTGGGGAAAACCAATTTTATTATTAGCCACTTAAAAATTTTAAATTTAAAAAATCAAAATTCGAATTTCATTAGATTTTTTTTTATTTTGAAAATCCGCGAAAATTTTTGTTAAAATCCGCGAACTCGTTTTGTTTTACAAAGAACACAAAGAGAACATGTTCACAATTAAAATAGAAGATAGGCGCGAAGCGCCCTAAAAACCTAGGATATATATAATCACAAGAAACTAATTGCATGTAAAATGTACATTGTACAACTATAATGATGGTAATAGTAAACAAAACAGAATTTTGTAAACTTTTACGTTATAAAATGACACAAAGTATTGCAAGAGGTACTCATGTATCATAATTGTACAAATATGTAACCTCTTGGCTTCACTGGACTTATAGAATGTCGTCTTCTGAATATATTCGAGCCTGGTGTTTGTCCAGTCTGGATTATGATATGGTTATCTTAAATTATTGATCTCAATATCCAATGTGGACACTTTTGAATTTGAGGATGCTTGATCCCCCGATTAAAGTATGACTGCCACGAAATAGAGAAATTAAATTGATCCGTAAAATTAGTATAAAAGGGATTTTAGAGTGTGATGTAATTTCAAGTGATCCCATATTTTTAAATTGAAAGTCCGATTCACAACGGTACCCTTTAAACCTTTGTCTGATCAAGATTTGTATTAAACTTGATAATAATATTAATAATGATAATTATGTATATCGACATTTTTAATTTATAGAAAAAACACTTTTTCCAATTGTGTCGAGGACTAAAAGTTCTGCGACCGCTATGAATTTGGCCCTAGTAAATACAAAATTTAAATGGAGAAATATAAAAACATAAAATAAAAACAAGAACATAATAAAATAAATGGAAAATTGCGCTGAAATATCGAAAGCAAACAAGGCAGAAAGAAGACGAGTAGGGGTTAGTGATTCCCAAAATGCAGGGCGAATACTAAATAATTTTAAATATCAATAAATGATTAGTAATGCAATGACAGAAACAGTTTGGAACTACGTTTAAACATTTACTAGCATTCAGGACATAAAATGGTTTTTTTTACATTTTGTTGATAGTAAAATTATTTGATCGCGCAGAGTTTGCAAGTTTGATGCGTGCATTTATGCCTCCAAAACAGCGAAGGAAATGACGATTTTTAAGGAAGAAAAACACTGATATTATTTCCATTGTTACTCAGATAAAGGTACCTTTGTGAATCGAACATGCAACTCAATAAATGGAAATTTAAAAATGTTCCACAGTCTCTTAAAGGGAAAGAGTTTTTTTTCAAATTGACACAATTCTTAATTCTTATGTAATTTTTATGTAATTGATCAATCCATTTATTCATAATCTCATTTTTAGGGAACCTAACACTTGTTACTGTGTTGTTGGTTGGCAAGGACCTAACTGTACTGAATGTGCTGTATATCCTGGATGTGAACATGGTACATGTGATCTTCCATGGACTTGTAATTGTGACGAGGTAAATACAGGGTGTCCCACAAAAAATGACTTGAAAGTCGTCTTTGATATTTGAATTTATTTGTGACAATCAATCGTCAACCTAATTAAACATGTTGTTCTTGAAACAATAACCTGCACAATAACTAGCCCTGACATTTTCTAAATGTGGTCTGCCTTTCTTGAGCTGTCAATATTACCGGAGATATTAAGAATTCCGTTCAGATTTCAATGTTGTAAAACTGTCGAAAGCTAATTGAAAATTAATATTACATAAGAGAATGGCTTTTAATGTATTGGAATGAGGGGAAGACGAAATGTCGTCTTGCTTTCTTTAAACTTTTCAATCAATCAATATTTATTCAAGGCATTAATACTTTGTAATGTATTTTCCAACAAAAATCCATTGATTAACATCGACAAGTGTTTTAATATTGCCTTTAATGTCAAACACAGTGTGCTGAAATGATTAAAATCAAGAGGATAATGAATATCTCAGAGGGGAAGAACTGCACATCACTGGAACGAATTTTGACTTTTGGATGAAAATTGCAATAAATACGGAGGAATTTTTCACATTTTAACAAAGATATTCGAAAAAAATCTTTATCAATTTGGAAAACATGCATATTTTTCCTTTAGAAATGTAAATAATACAAAATATTTAGGGGTTCACAGGATATTACTGTAATGAAACCATTGTATGATATGATGAAGAAGATGAAGTATTATCTGTAATTATAAATACATGAGATATCATTATGTAGCATGAATAGTTTTTATAGCATAGAAATAAAATAATAATCCAAGATTTTTTCTAATGTTAGATATGGTGTCCCGATAACATTGTGGCTTATTAACGTCTTTAAATAGCCTTTGGTTTGCAAGCAGCAAAATACCAGTAAACATATAGTACAGGGTGTCCCAATAAACATGGGAATTCAGTGACGAATTTGATATCGTCTTTTCAAATAATTCCTTGATTTATAGTAGATTTATAGTTCAGAGGCCAAGTACACGGAAACTAGAGGTCAAAATATGTATAGTTTAGAGGCTGAGAACTCGGAAACTAGAGATCACAAATATTCATAGTTTAGAGGCCAAGTAAACGGAAACTAGAGGTCAAGATATGTATAGTTTATAGGCTGAGAACTTGGAAACTAAAGATCACAGATATTTATAGTTCAGAGGCCAAGTACACGGAAACTAGAGGTCAATATATGTATAGTTTAGAGGCTGAGAACTCGGAAACTAGATATCATAGATATTTATAGAAGTACACGGAAACTAGAGATTACAGATATTTATAGTTTAGAGGCCAAGTACACGGAAATTAGAGGTCAAGATATGTATATTTTAGAGGCTGAGAACTCAGAAACTAGAGATCACAAATATTTATAGTTTAGAGGCCAAGTACACGGAGACTAGAGGTCAATATATTTATAGGTTAGAGGCTGAGAACTCGGAAACTAGAGATCATAGATATTTATAGTTTTGACGAGGCCAAGTACACGGAAACTATAGGTCAAAATATGTATAGTTTAGAGGCTGAGAACTCAGAAACTAAAGATCACAAATATTTATAGTTTAGAGGCCAAGTACAAGGAGACTAGAGGTCAAAATATGTATAGTTTAGAAGCTGAGAAGGAGAACTCGGAAACTAGAGATCACAGATATTTATAGTTCAGAGGCCAATTACACGGAAACTAGAGGTCAAAATATGGATAGTTTAGAGGCTGAGAATTCGGAAACTAGAGATTACAAATATTCATAGTTTAGAGGCCAAGTACACGGAAACTAGAGGTCGAAATATGTATAGTTTAGAAGCTGAGAAGGAGAACTCGGAAACTAGAGATCACAAATATTCATAGTTTAGAGGCCAAGTACATGGAAACTAGAGGTCAAAATATGTATAGTTTAGAGGCTAAGAACTCGGAAACTAGAGATCACAAATATTCATATAGTTTAGAGGCCAAGTACACGGAAACTAGAGGTCAAAATATGTATGTTTAGAGGCTGAGAACTCGGAAACTAGAGATCACAAATATTCATATAGTTTAGAGGCCAAGTACACGGAAACTAGAGGTCAAAATATGTATAGTTTAGAGGCTTAGAAGGAGAACTCGGAAACGAGGGATCACAGATATTTATAGTTTAGAGGCTAAGAACTTGGAAGCTAGATATCACAGATTTTTATAGTTTAGAGGCCAAGTACACGGAAACTAGAGATCAAGATATTTATAGTTTAGAGGCCAAGTACACGGAAACTAGAGATCAAGATTTTTATAGTTTAGAGACTGAAAACTTGGAAAGTAGAGGTCATATTTATCTCTAGTTAAGAACTTAAGAGACTTAGAACTTTGAAACTGAGGTCATTAGATCTGTACTTAAATGGCTTGTTTTACATGATTATTTTAGTTTTTGCACATTTTTTATGTTTTTGCCACAAAACTAAAATTTTAATCTCTATATTTTTGCAAATCTTTGTAGTAGACCTTTTAAAAATTTTAAACTCTGAATTCTGTTAGACCAGATAGACTAAGTTTATACACCATCAGCTGTTGCAAAAATGTAGGGTTTGGAAGGCTTTTCAAAATGTATAAACTAGGCTATTTCAATTGTAAACATTTTCTTTATATCCATTGAAAGACAAAAACAAAAAAAAATTCTGAGTTCTGTATTTTATTTTTTTTTAAGTGGATTTTTAATATTTAATGGAAACCAAATTTTGCTGGAGGCTAATTTTTTTAATTTTGATCATCCATAAACCTTCCCTGTGGTCATAGGAGGTCCCATACAAAATGTGGGCCAGATCGGTTCAGTCGTATTGACGTTCATTGGATACAAACAGACAAGCAAAGTATATGTATAGATGCCACGCGTTAGTATCTCAATAAGGATTTAGAGGAGGGAGGGTAAATATGACGACAGCAGGAATAAGTTTAATGCACTGTAGAGTGTAGATCATAGGCTGTATTTAGTTATGATTTCATTGGAAAATAGTCCTTGAAGACGACATTTCATTACTCTTTCTCAAACCTCAATTTTCAATCACTTGGCAAGACTTTATAAATTCGCAACTGATTGAAAAATTGCTGTCAACCCCTGGTATTTTTACACGACATGTTATAGTTAATTTAAGTAAGTTTTGCCAATTTATTTTTAGACATACAGTTTATTACTAGCAAAAATTGGCTTTTTATACCTATTGGGAGGGGGGGAGGAGGGAGGTAACCTTTCTATTTAACTAGATTACAGTGGGAACCATAAACATATTGAATAGTAAGACGACGTTTAAGTAATCTTACGGTTTGTAATGTTGTTTTAAAGAAGATAGTTTACCACTAGATTAAACAGCAAATAATTACTGAAATAGGCCTCTGTACACTTCACAACAGCTATGTTTAAGATTTACTGGACTATTTGAAATCAAATCTTAAGTCTGATAATCATATTACGGGTCTCACTGTAACTAAGCATGGAGTTGATAATGCAGGGAATGCAAGTTCCAAACCGGGCTCATTTTCCAAACCTGACACTGAGTGTCAAGTTTGGGCACAAATCTTCTGATCAGTGGCGTTTAGGTTTCTCCGGAGTAAATCTTATTTAAATAAAATTTCCAACATATCAAAAAGTATGACGACCCCTATCTACAAATATAGTTGTAAGTTTCTGTATTTAAAATGAAAACAGTAAGAAATACTTCATTTTAAGTAAAATAGAATATTAAAAACGATAAATCGAATGATGGACGCAAATGGGAACATTTACCAACTTTTGCAACAAATCCATAATTTGAGAATTTATTTCAAAGCCAAAGACACTTTCATAATTCACAGAATATCATGAATCACGAGATCTTAATATAGTTAAAATGAACCTCTGACTTTTGAATTTATTTTGAAAATAAGATTATTTGGTTTATTTTTCAAACAAATATGAAGTGTTGTATTTAATGTTCTGCATTTTTAAGTATAACGT
This sequence comes from Eurytemora carolleeae, assembly GCF_000591075.1. Taxonomy (NCBI): domain Eukaryota; kingdom Metazoa; phylum Arthropoda; class Copepoda; order Calanoida; family Temoridae; genus Eurytemora; species Eurytemora carolleeae. Next base: position 52,755 of record NW_019397187.1, read on the forward strand.
AACTATTAAAGTTTTTAAAACGTTTATAAATCATTGTATTATATTATACAGATTTATTAACACGCAATAACAAATATACGTACATTTTTAATGGTGTTCAGTGATAACTAGACAACTCTGGAATAGTAAGACAACTTTGATCTCCTGTATATCCTACACCTTCTCCTTAGCTCAAGTTCCAGTATCAATGATTGGTCTCCTGTATATCCTACACCTTCTCCTTAGCTCAAGTTCTAGTATCAATGATTGGTCTCCTGTATATCCTACACCTACTCCTAGCTCTAGTTCTAGTATCAAGGATTGGTCTCCTGTATATCCTACACCAACTCCTCATCTCTAGTTCTAGTATCAAAGATTGATCTCCTGTATATCCTACACCTACTCCTCAGCTCTAGTTCAATTATCAAGGATTGATCTCCTGTATATCCTACACCAACTCCTCAGCTCTAGTTCAATTATCAAGGATTGATCCCCTGTATATCCTACACCAACTCCTCAGCTCTAGTTCCAGTATCAAGGATTGATCTCCTGTATATCCTACACCTACTCCTCAGCTCTAGTTCTAGTATCAAGGATTGATCTCCTGTATATCCTACACCTATTTCTCAGCTCTAGTTCCAGTATCAAGGATTTATCTCCTATATACAGAATACTATAATAGAAAGACGACTGATTGACTCAAGCTATGACGTTAAATAGTCAAATAAGCATGGGACACAGCAATTGTGCAGTGTAAACTGGTCCATTTCACTTAATTGTTGATTTAATAAGCTTCTTAGTAAATCAATTTGCTTTGTAACAACATCCAATAGGCTTAGTATTGTAATAAAGTAATCGTCCTACTTTAGAGTCTCTGGTTATCACTGTATCCCACACCAGCGTTAGTTCTAGTATCAAGGATTGCAATATATCCAGTGTAAGTAAAAGTATTTCTTTCTTATCTAGAGAACGGCATTTATCTTGCCGCAGAGAAAGCAGATCGTCGGCAATCTTAGCCCTGGAGTTCCATAGGGGAGTCAGTTAGCACGAAGCATCTGATCAGAAGAGTTGAATGGAAATATTTTCGCCCCTGGCGAATGTCATGTATATCTAGATCAACTCTAGTTGGTCCAACAATAATCGATTGTATCATTATAATGTAAATATATTGTGTGTGCAACCATGCTTTGTTATTCCACTCAATCTCTTGGCTTTTTTATACCGAATTCTTTTCAAGATAATACATTTACACCTTTCATTATCAACCCATTCATCTTTTCATATTACAGTACAGATTCTAAACTTTTATCGAGTAAATTAATGTCAGAGATTGTTATTTCTTTTCAATTCTACTTGTCCTAATAAAATGTCGTGAATATACTGTAGTTTATGATTGTGTTTTGAGTATTATACATTATTCCATGGCAAACTTTAGCATACTTAGATATGGTATTCAATTGAACACAATAACATTATCAGCCTATTTAAATGAACCCCAGAACTAAATAAGTTCATATTTCTTTACTAGGTCTAAGAAGCAGCATGATTGTAAGCAAACTTTACCTATAAGATTGGGTTGTTATTTTTCAGTCTAAAATCCATTTTTAATTTCATTTTTAAATTGTGACTGTCAATGATGGGTTGTTAAGATAAAAAAACAATGTTGAGAAACAAAATATAAAATTCATTTCAGACCAAGTAATGTATTACCAAGATGTATTTGCTAAATTGTTTGAATTTTCTCATAAAATTGGTTAAATAACTATTTTTACTTTTTCACTGAATTAGGCAGAAAACATACAGGATGTGTCAATAAACATGGGAATTAAGTGACAACTTCTATATCGTCTTTGTTCCATAATTTCGTAAACATAATTTTGTTGTATCACAGTTAAAACCTTTTCGGAAGTTTAAAAACTGTGGTCTACTTTTTTAAATCTTTAAAATTGACGGAGAAATTAGGAAATTTGTCCTCATTCCAGTTTTTTAAAACTCAACAAAACTCTTCAATTGTTTAATGTCTCTGTCAATCTTTTAGATACAAAGAAGGTTTGTTATGGAGAACTCATTAGAATTTTAATCTTTTTTTGATACACTTTATGTCATTTATCAAGTATCGGAAATCAAAGACGAAAGTCGTCTCTCAATTCCCATGTTTATTGGGACACCCTGTATCTTGCAAATGCCATGAACGATTCTCCATTTTAACCTTTAAACATCGAATCAGAAATGATCGCTTTATTTCTTTCAGAGATAAGATATGTGTTAGCCATTTTATTAATCTTTTCTAAAGCATTGTTAGAAAATTTTTCATTTGAATTGTGTGGTTTTAATGACTTGAATGTAAAAAGATTTAAATTCTGAGTTATGGGTTGTACAAAGTATCCCACGAAACATGACAGTTTGTGAATAGTTTAACATGTCTCCTTCCATAATTTGTTAAGTTGTTTCATACCAAAGATCGAATAATAAAAATATCTTATGGCGGTTATATTAAAGTAAAATATATTTGAGAAAAAGATTTTTTCAACTAAAAAACTGCAAAAAAAGTCTTTAATATCTAATACAGTATATGGAAGAAGACGTTCAGAACTATTCACCAAACATCATATTTCGTGGGACAATCACAAATCAATTAAAGTACTTTTTCTTTTCTTTTTTTTAGACTAAAGTAGTTTTGATTTGTCTCCTGGTTAATATATGCTACGGTTGGGGGGATCCAAGGTGAAGTATACAGTCATCAACACACTGATCCATTATTAAAGGGACTGTTCACTTCTTTGAAATTAAACATAAAACATTAATTTACGAATTTTGGATCAGAAAGTGACTAATCACGTGTTTCTGAGACCTGCACTCCTCAGTGGTCCCTTGAAATTATGTTTACAATCCCTTTAAAGAATATTTTTGCGGAATGTAGCGTGTATGTTGTTACAATATCTATTCTAACCTCTTAGGTTACAACATTAAAAGAAGTGTTCGCGAAAAATGAAAGGGGATATAGGCTGATGGAAATGGAATATTCGATATCAATTGCTACTAATTTTGCTTTCATCTGTTACGTATAACAAGAAATATCAACTTTATATGGATGCATCGAATTGAATTCGACATTTATAGGCTGTAATTTCTGAATGATTAATCTTGAATTTTATGAAATTATTTACGATCTGAGTTGAATAATGTAACTCCGTGGATCTTAGGTACAATACGTTTTTAACCATTTTCTCCTTACATAGGCTACAGATAAAAGTAGAAATAGTAGCGATCAATATCGGATTCAATATCAGCCTATAGACCCTTTCATTTTTCACGAACACGCCCTTTAAGTTAAATTATCTAGTGATGCTGAACCGTTCAAACCCTACTGGAACCCTGTGTACAGCTGGATATACTCAGATATTAGATGTCAACCCTACTATCTCCAGCATACAGATAGATACTATTGTACAGATCAGGGGGAAGTCAGATGTGTAAGTAAGTACATTTTTCATTCTAAATGTGTAATTTTTAACAGTTTATAAACATGATGTTTTCGTCTCATATATTTTAAAATTACAAAAATACCGAACTTTTCTTTAAAAATTATAATATAAAAGTTGGTTCATATTTTATAAGTCAACTTTAAACTTATTGTTTTATTTCATTTTTCATTTCATCTGTATATATCACTTTATGAGGCTTAAACTAAAAAATGTAAAGAATTAATTTTATAAAAATATGATCATTACGCAAGTACTTAATTTCTCGATTGATACATAATAAAATATTTGAATATTTAAATAAAACAAGATGGCTGGTCTGGGAAGAACTGTGATGAACCAGTTTGTATAAACGGATGTGAGAATGGGAAATGTGTTGCTCCAGATATTTGCAGGTAAAATAAGAACTCATCTTTAAAGGAAAATGTTAACCATTTCTACAGGGTGTCCCAAAAAACATGGGAATTCAGTGACGAATTCGATATCGTCTTTGTTATGAATTAGCATTCTAATACCTAATTTCAAAAGCCATAATATTATTATGTCTGCTAGAGTTTATTTTATGAAAAGGGTAAAAGACTGTAAAGATGTGTCTATAATGTCTCCACAAGATGAACAGTGAAGACGGACAAGTTTACTCTGTTTGTATACTGCAATTTTCTTGTTTTGCTAAGTACAACCGTATGCAGTGAAAACATAAACAAACAAAATGTGAACATAGCAGACGAAACTCTTACAGATTACAGCTTTCTCAGTAAAGAATTATTTAAAAAGACGATATCAAATTCGTCACTGAATTCCCATGTTTATTGGGACACACTGTATCTAACATAAATTAAAGGGCCATAAAACTTGGAACACGTTTATTTAGACAAAATATGTCCGAAAATAAATTAAAATATGACGACATCTTATTGTATCCTACCCTAGTTCTGAAAACTATAAAAGTGTATACACTAATTTCAAGTTAGTAGCGCATTTTAATATGCAGTTAAACCCCAATTGAGCCAAATATCGAAAGAATTTTTCAAATGTCGTCTTGACAGTTTTTCAATGTTTTTTTTACTTTATTACGTAAATCTCAGTATTTGCGAAAATAACTAAATAGCCATGAATATGCGGGAACAGTTTTAAAGAGCTCCATATAATCATTTAATTAAAAAACTAAATATCTGCAACATTCCATTATCAAAAGTGAAGAATACGACATTTGACGAATTCTTTCGATGTATAGCTTATTTGGGGTTTAACTGTAGATAAAATCCCAATTTGTTTACATGCACACATTTTTCAATCCCGGTTAATATGGCTGACAATCAACTAAGGTTTCGGTGCGTACTGCGGTGATTTGCAGTACTTTGACTGAATAAATATATAGTGGGGTTTAGTGGAGAGTGAGCTGACCCTTTATTATATCTAGGTGTGATATGGGATACCAAGGAAACTCCTGTCAACGTTGTATAATACACCCAGGCAAATATTTACATTTCAATTTTTTTCAAATGTAAAATTGTGTGCATTTGTAAAATTGTTAACAATTGTAAAATTGTTAACAATTGTAAAATTGTTAACAATTGTAAAATTGTTCACAAATGTAAAATTATTTATAATTGTAAAATTGTTTTCAATTGTAAAATTGTTAACAATTGTAGAATTGTTAACAATTGTAGAATTGTTAACAATTGTAAAATTGTTTACAAATGTTAAATTGTTCATGATCGTAAAATTGTTTGCAATCGTAAAATTGCAAGAATTGTTCAATTATATAAAGTGAAACCCAGAACTTCGGTAATTCGAAATAAAGTTCTTTCGATGACTCCGAGGTTCTGGATTTAACTGTATACAAATTACAAATGTATAATTGTTTACAAGTATAAAACTGTTTACAAGTAAAAAACTGTTTACAAGATAAAAATTAAAAGTTGTTTGCAAAATTGATAATAAGATTTCCAGGTTGCCAGCATGGGACATGTGAGGAAGCCTTTGATTGTAATTGCAAGGAGGGTTGGGTGGTATGTAACTTTTAATTGCAAGGAGGGTTGGGTGGTATGTAACTTTTAATTGTAAGGAGGGTTGAGTGGTATGTAACTTTTAATTGTAAGGAGGGTTGGGTGGTATGTAACTTTTAATTGTATGGAGGGTTGGGTGGTATGTAACTTTTAATTGTAAGGAGGGTTGGGTGGTATGTAACTTTTAATTGTAAGGAGGGTTGGGTGGTATGTAACATTTAATTGTAAGGAGGAATGGGTGGTATGTAACTTTTAATTGCAAGGAGGGTTGGGTGGTATGTAACTTTTAATTGTAAGGAGGGTTGGGTGATATGTAACTTTTAATTGTAAGGGGGGTTGGGTGGTATGTAACTTTTAATTTTAAGGAGGGTTGGGTGATATGTAACTTTTAATTGTAAGGAGGGTTGGGTGGTATGTAACTTTTAATTGTAAGGAGGGTTGGGTGATATGTAACTTTTAATTGTATAATTGGATTATTTGAGATCGGAACTTTTGGACTAACAACCTTTTGAGAAAGCAATAATTGGTATCAACTCTCATGAAAAAAATCACTTTAATTTTGCCAATTATTTTCTAATAATTAAGTAAAGCTTAAAAATTTACGAGATTAGGGCTAAAAAACTGAATTAGTGAGGTCGGATGTATGTGTAACTATGTATTATGAAATAAAAACTTTCTTTTTAACCAAAATTAAAAATTTAAAAATAAACTTGTTTTTGTTAAATTTTCTAAATTTATTTGTTTAGGGTTTGGATTGCAGCATTGCAATCTGTTCACCAGGATGTAGTTCAACTTTTGGAAGCTGTGATGTAAGTTTTTTCTTTCTGCATAATTATTTGTCCTGGATATATTTTCCGTTATTGTCCTGGATGCATTTCCTGTTCTTGTCCTGGATACATTTCCTGTTCATGTACAGTGTACATCATGTCCACGTATTCTAGTTTCCTGGAGATTGTAATTGTAAACATGGAAGTGGATATACAGGAGAAAACTGTACAGAATGCACTACGTTAGAAGGTAGGGCAGGGGATTGGAACACAAACCATTAATGGTTGATACTAATTATATCGAATTTTTAAATTTCGCCGATTTTTCTGTTTTAATCCTGGGATTTACAAAAGATCGATGTGCTTGTTTTGACTGTTTTTTTTTGTACACAAACAAACATACACCATGACAAGTCAAATATGTTAATGTTTATGTAGATTTATAAAACACACATTTTTTATTAAAAAAGTTATTAATTTTTTCATAAAGTTTTGAATAGTAATTAAGAAATAGAAAATTTTATCAGCTTTAATTTGAGAATTTTGAGTTACTTGTAAATATTTGTATTTACAGGATGTAAGAACGGATACTGTAATGAACCTGGAGAATGTATTTGTCAGGAAGGATATTCTGGTGAACTATGTGATATTCCAGTCTGTAGAGACGGATGTGATCCATTGAATGGTTACTGCGAGTAAGATTAACTTATACAGCAATAACCTAGCAATTATTGAGTAAATAACCTAGCAATTATTGAGTAAATAACCTAGCAATTATTGAGTAAATAACCTAGCAATTATTGAGTAAATAACCTAGCAATTATTGAGTAAAGATTACTAAACAAATCTTATACATTCGCTCATAATGGCGGGGAAAATTATAAAATTTTACGATAGCGTGAAAATCTTGAATTAAGACTCGTTTAATACTTTACTCTTTTTTCTTTCAAGTATAATAATTATAAAAAACAATGAAATATTTTATTTAGAAATCCGTACGAATGCATCTGTACTTTGGGTTATGCCGGGTACACATGTACTGAATGTGTACCCTATCCAGAATGTGAGCATGGTACATGCATTCTTCCTTGGCAATGCAACTGCGAAACGGTAATTTTTATTTTATAACAATAATGTGAATATTATTTGTTAATACTAGAAATTCAAGTAGCTTCGCGCCCTTCTTTCTAGGCTTTTAGTGCGCTTCGCGCACATCATCTATTTAAATTGTGAACATGTTCTTTTTGTTTACATTTTTAAACAAAAAAGAAAAAAATTTTGCGGATTTTTAAAAAAAAATTCGCGGATTTTCAAGAATTTATTTTTTTTTTTACAAAATTAAAAACCTTTAAGACACATTTTTTAATTTTTATCATTCATAAACCTTCCCTGTGGTCACGTGATGTCCCACAAAAAATTTGGGCCCGATCGGTTCAGCCGTTTAGACGTTTATTGGATACAAACAAACAGACAGACAAACAGACAAGCCAAATTTTTAGATAAACTAGAAATTCAAGGCGCTTCGCGCCCTTCTTTCTAGCCTTAGAGGGCGCTTCGCGCCCATCTCCTAAATTAATTGTGAACATGTTCTCTTTGTGTACATCGTAAAACAAAAAAAAATAATTCGCGGATTTTCACAAAAAATTTCGCGGATTTTCAAAATTTTAAAAAATTTAATGACGATCTAATTTTGATGGAGACAAATATTTGAAATTTTGATGATTCATAAACCTTCCCTGGAGTCCCTAGATGTCCCACAAAAAATTTGGGCCCGATCGGTTCAGCCGTTTTGACGTTTATTGGATACAAACAAACAAACAAACAAACAAACAGACAAACAAGCCAAATTTATATATAGATGATAATTTTTTCTTTGTACGTAATAATCTTCAAATAAAGATATATTATTATTTGACAGCCCGTAGTTATACAGCATATTATTAGCTTAGATATTAGAACTGTAACAATTCCTTTATAATAATATTTTTTAGGGGTTCACAGGACTTTATTGCAATGAAACTTTGACATAAGAGAAAACAGTTAGCATTATGGTGCAGCACATGAATTTGATACTGATGAGAATTTATTAATTTAACAAATAAAATTTCAAAATGATAAGAATTACACCTTATTGAATGAGATTGAGATGGAGTTGAAGAACTATTTTTTTCTACAAACATTACATTAACTAAAAAATCAGAATCACTACGATATTAAAAATATAAATATGAATGGTTTCAAATTACATTTTCTTAAGTTTAAAGGGAGTGACCGGCTATGTAAGGTAGTTGAACTGAGTATGCAGTAATGTGGAAAACTTCTTTCGGATTCATTTGAGAAATTTAAAACTTTTTAAAGATCTGTAAATCCAGAGTTTGAGCTCAAATTCGATGTTCAAAACTCCTACTTTGGGGGTGGATACGTTTTCGGAATAAGTTTTTTTTTAATTATTAAATAACGACCACTTAAAATGTAAAAAAAATCCTACAGTAAACTAATTAATTGTTTAGGAACAGGTTGAGAAAATAAAAATTAATCTTATCATCGAAAATAAGTAATCTTGTTCAATTATTAGTTTCTATTTTCTCATTATTCTGGTTTCTCATACTTCACAAAGATTTTCTGCAGATTTTCTGAAATATTATTGAAAAGACGACATTTGAAGAATTTGAAGAAATCTGCGAATAAATTCAAAGTAAATATGAAATTCAATATAATGATGAATACGAAATAATTGATTCTAGCATTGATTTATTGACAAATTTCTTTTGAGAAATATGTCCCTAACCATCTAATTAGATTATATGTCAGTGAAGAGCATTTTTAAACTCTCTCATGGAATAAATAAGAAAACCTGATGTTGCTGAAGATGATCAAAATAAAAAAACAATATGTAAATAAGTAAAATTTTACACGTTAGTTCATCTCTCAATATAAAAGATATTGCTATCATCAACTATTACCTCACGCATTCATTAATTTTTCTAATTAAAACTTGAATAACAACAACAAAGGGTATACACGGTGTTCAAAACAGATAAAAACTGTTTATGAAGAAAACAAAGTCAACTGCAGCCCAGGGTTTAATTAATTCTTCAGGGGTAGAATAAAAAGTTTAATTGTTTTTGTTTACCAAAATATAACAACTCTAAAAAGGAGTTTCAAATGAGATATTTGGGAAGAAACAAAATATGCCCGAATTGATTTTCTATTTTGAGGGACATTTAAAGATGCTTGATAGGTTCCTAAAAGATCAACCCCCGCCCCATTATTCGCCTTTTTCGTCTACTCTGTTTTACTTCCCTTCCTTCCTTTACAGAATATCATTAATATTTTGAGTTTGTTTTGAAATAATTCTGTGTGACAATGCGACAAATAGGTTTATCCACGGGATACAGAGGGAGAAGGGAGGAGTTTAAGCAAGTCAGGTTGATTACTGACGCTATTTTTGATTATATATTTTATCTTCTTCAAATAAGACTGGGACATTTTCTATTGTTTATTTAGAAAGGTTATTGCTGGTGTTTCTTTATTGAACATCCCTGTTTTGTGAATTTATAAAATATCATAAAAAGTTTATTCAGTTTAAATGTTAAATGTTGAAATTAATGCTTTCATGTACAACTTCTTTTCTCTGCAGAGTCTTGATCATTTTAGAATTCCCATCCTTGTATCACTCTGGTATAAAGTGTTATCTGACAACTAGAGGAGCTACAAGGTTGCATAGTTGTACCAGTTGTACTTGCTAATGCTCAGATTTTAGTAACTTGGTAAATAAATGTGAGGGAGTGACAGCAATTATCAAAAATTTCAAAAATAGGAATTTCCCGTCATTTGAGAAATTTCCAAAATCTTAAAAATATACCACCCTCATATACCTATGGCATTTGGGTAATTCCCCAAATGTCTGGGTATCTGGGAAATTTCCCAAATGCCTAGGTTTTGGGAAATTCCGAGACATTTAAGAAATTTCCAAAATTTTAAAAATACACCACCCTCAAATGCCTTTAGGAATTTGGAAATTTCCCAAATGCCTATTTTGATAAAATTGTAAATGATGTCGTCTCATGATATCCCTTTATATAGATATATATCATGAATGTTCCCTGTATATAGATATATATCCTGAATGTACATTGAATATCCTTGTATATAGATATATATCCAGAATGTATATTGAATATCTTTGTATATAGATATATATCCTGAATGTATATTGAATATCCCTGTATTTAAATGTAAATCCTGAATGCATATTGAACATCCTTGTATATAGATATATATCCTGAATGTATATTGAATATCCTTGTATATAGATATATATCCTGAATGTATATTGAATATCCTTGTATATAGATATATATCCTGAATGTATATTGAATATCCTTGTAT